>NC_142515.1:36557500-36857500 GCF_057876585.1 Rhinolophus sinicus
TTTTATATTTGTCAGTTGTTGTTTTTTCTTTGTAATTGATTTCTAGTTTCATACTACTATGGTTAAAAAAAAAAAAAAAAAAAAAAAAAAAAAAGATGCTTGATATGATTTCAAAGTTCTTAAATTTATTGAGACTTGTTTTGTGGCCTGACATGTTTTGTGGTCTATCCTGGAAAATGTTCTATGTGCACTTGAAAAGAATGTACATTCTGCTGCTTTGGGGTGAAATGCTCTAATATTGTCAATTAATCCATCCAGGTTAATGTGTCATTTAAGCCCAGTGTTTCCTTGTTGTTTGTCGGTGTAGAAGATCTGTCCATCGATGTCAGTGTTCTAGTCCCCTACTACAACTGTATGACTGTTTATCTTTCCCTTAGTGTCTATCAATATTCATTTTATTAATTAGTAATAAACATTACTATTATTACTTTATTATCAAGGTTCCTAACACCGTAATAGATACAACGTCTTCTCTCTCTTTCTTTCTTCCCTTTCTCCCTTCTTCATTCCTTTCTTTCTTTCTTCCTTCCTCATTTTTCTATCTTTCTTTATTTCAAGGTAATTTAAAATATGGTTGGGAAAATTGATTTCTCCATCCATTGCTCTCTCAAGTCTATTTCATTACAACTCTTTTTACAATTATTTATTTTCACTTTTTAGAAACTCTTTTATTCCATTGATAATTTTGAGAAGGATAGCTCATATTCTTCATGTGAAATCTTAGCTTATACATGGATCAACAAAAATTAAAGAAAGGGTAAATAACTAATCACCATAGTTATCGTTCTTCCTCTTTAGACAGTGTAGTCAACCAACAAAAGGAAATAGTCTTTCCAATGAATAGAGCTTACTTAGGGCAAAGATTTGGTGATGAGAGTATAAGAAGTCAAATTCTACTATGAATAATAAAATCATAATGAATTTATTTCAATGTGGTGTACAATCTATCCTCAAGTTTTCTTTTTTTGTTGTTCAGTTTTGTTTAATAATTTATTTATTTTTTATTTTAATTTCAATTTCTTTGACAATAATTTTTTCAGACAATTTAAACATTCTTTGTTATGAATCACTATCCTTCTGTTATTTTAAATCATTAATAAACATATTTTTCTTTATTTAATGCATATTTGTTGCCTTACAGCTGCCAATCTGTTTGCTGTCCCTCACTCTTCCCAGGATTTCACTAGGGAATGCCTCAGCAAATTGAGGCCCGATGGAGAGATATCGGAAAAGCTCCTCTGAGAGGAAGCCTCAGCAAAGTGAGACCCAATGGAATTATATCGGCCCCTCCCCTTCAGTGGATTCCTTGGAGTTGTGTGTGTATGTGAAGGCAAAGTATAAGCTAGAACACAATGGGAACTTTCAGAAAGGCAGCCAGCAGGCTACGTAACACACAGATCTTGAGATTAACAATCTTTTACCACTTTAGAAGTTAACCAATAAAAGCTATGCATTGGCCCAATTCAGGGATCAGTCCTTTAGGCTTGAGACACTTGGCCCTGCTTGCACTCTATTATTGACTACTGTCTTTTCTTAGCCCTACACCGCCCTTTTGCTTCCCATAGCTCCTGTAGTGCTGGACACAACACATATTGAAAACTATTATATTCAGAATACAATACAAATTCATAAGGGGAATTGGTAAAAACAATGTTACAGTCTTTAATTTGTTTCACACCCAATGATATCTACATTTTTCTTAATGTACATAACAAAATATTACTTGAGATTAGCCAGCAGAAAATTCACTGATATTTAAAAGTCAAAATGTTCTTTCCAAATGGAACATCATTAGCAGCACAAAAGTTTAATAATTTCTCAATTTTAGTGATGGTGGTTATATCTAATTTATATTTGCCTAACAAATATCAACTTTACATGCAATGGCAACAGTGATTAAAACATGTATAACTTTATAATAAACAAATATGAATTAAAAGCACATTAAAGAGAAATAGCATATGAGGGTGCTGGAAAGAGAACTGACTATGGGTGGTGAACACACAATGTGATATATAGATGATATATTACAGAATTATACACCTGAAATCTATGTAACTTCACTAACAATTGTCACCCCAATAAACTTTAACATAAAATACACACACACACAAGAGAAATAGCAAGAAGTTAACATTTAGGAGTATACAGTCTCTATTAAATACTACATTAAGTACTTTTGAAGATTATGACTATGAATAATATTAAAATATTATTAGATAGATGGTTTTGAATGCATCATTCATGACTAGTAGAAAGTATTCCATGTATAACCACTATATACAGTCGCTCATGTATTCTTTACAGCCTTGCCAGATAAGAATTATTATCCTTACCATGATGAAGAATTAAAACTGAGGCTCTAGATGTTTAAAAATGTCCTTGCTATGTTTAAGTACTTGATAGGAAGCCAGAATTCATGATTGTTCCAATATATCTTGCTATTGCTCAAACTGGCATGCTGTTAAAATTGCTTATAAAGCATGCACAAAAAAAGACACCTGTAAACATATAACTGACAATAATATCCTGATATTTTCAAATACTCAAAGGTATCTAGCACAAAGAAAGACTCTCAAAATTTGCAATGTAATACATTACACCTAGTAAGAAGCTTAAAAACCAGTCTAGTACTTCCCTATGTCCAAGAGAAAACTAGGACAAAGAGTTAAATGATTTAGCCAATTTGATATCTAGAAGTTCCAAAGTCCAGAATCAACATCAGTCTCTTGAATTCCTTTCTAGAGCTCTCCATATTATATCAAGAAAGTAGATTTAGTTATGATGCACACATTTCTTTTCCGAACCTAAAAGACGAAAGATGCTAATTCTCAATAATAGAAAGAAAATATTCAGAACTGTTGACTATCTTAATCATCTCCTATAATATTAGCAAAAGCTTTTAAAAAGTGATAATATCTAGTTATAAAACATTTTGCCTAACAGTCTTTCTCAATATTTTAAGAACTATATCATATGTTTTTCAAAAACAATACCAAGTACCAATAAGTCTCATGATCTTCTTTCAAAATCTATAATTAATAAAACGCTTAAAAAAGGCATGTTTTATTATGAAACTATTATTTAAAATATTTTATCAAGAAAAATAGAACTTTTTAAAGAGCATTTCTAGTATTTTTAATTTGCTTTGCAGTTAAATGTCTGTATTACCAGGAATATGTATAAATACTAACAATCATTGCAGAAGTTGTATAAAGCTAATGCTATTTTAAATACTTTGAAGAATAAAGCAATATTTCTGATGTGGTATACAAATCCTTTTTGCTTTATAGTCTTTATGGAGTATATAAATCCCTGAATGAATACATTGAACTGGCTGATGTCTTCTATGCTCCAAAAAAAAATGATGCCAACATATCTCTAGGATTTGTAAGCAATGAAAATGTTATAGCCAACTGATGAGAAATCATTGGTGTCCTGATTGTTTATCCGCACTCATCAGGGATTTACATTTCATTCAAACTCTTCCACCTATCATCCCTTGTAATCAATGGTACACATAGTTGAAATATATGAAGGATGGTGTATAGTCTGATCAGGTAAAACAGGATGAAAGTCAGTGATTCATACAGCAATAAATCCACCATTTGGGTTAAAATACATTATCAACAGAGACACCTTAATAGAGGGAAAAAAGGAATCTTTAAAGCTACATCACATAAATATACTGATAACATAATTTTCTTTCAAAGACTAGATTTGAATTCAGCATTCATATACTGACAAGCTAATAGTTACCACTTAGTAGAGATATAGCTAAGTGAAGAGTTAGCTATATATAAATATTCCATCCACCTATGTTAAACATATGGAACCCTTTATACAGAAACATTTAGTTAGCACCAGAGGATGTTAGTTGATATGGATTAATAAAAGGCGCATGTGGATTTAAAAATGACTTGAATTACATTTTCACCCTAACTGCTTATTTTATCTTAACAAGTCACTTAATCTCTGTATTCGTTTTTTAAAACTACAATCTAAGAATATTTGTCTTTATTTCCCACTGTGCTATTTTAAAGATGAAATAGTGTAACATTTGTAAAAGCTCTCTGAAAATAAAGACGCAATATACTAATGCACTTCATACTAAGAAAAGGCTACAGTGGTCTCCTTTGATAGCTTCTCCCTGAGCAGAGAAAAGTGACCTCGGTACTACAGAGTGCTGGCTCACTTCCCTAAATCCCGGTTTTACTTGGAGTTTATTACCTGGATCATTACTGTCAAACAAAGTGACATACTGACTAATTCATTAGTGGTTTTGGACAAGACTGGTCATCAAACTTCTTTAAGATAGAATCTTTAGATTAGATTCTTTAGATTAAAATCACCAGAAAATTGCAAACTCTTTATAAAACTCTAGTTTTAGAGTGATATGTTAGAGAATTGAGATACTGCAATCGATATTGAGCCAACGATGGATTATTGCTGTTCTTCAGAAATACTGTTTTGCAAATATTGGATGTACTATTTCTTTCCATGGCTTGCAATTTATATTAGAAATATGAAGTATTGAATCAAACTAAATATAATTTGTTCCAAAGATGCTCAATATTAAACCAAAATGAAATCATTATTACATTTTGGTAGACTACAAGCAATATACCTCATTAATATGATACACATCACATTACAGTCAACCCTTGAATAACATGAGTTTGAATTACACGGGTCCAACATGTGAAGATTTTTTTCCCATTAATACCATAAAGGTATTTTTTCTTCCTTATGATTCTCTTAACATTTTGTTTTCTCTTACATTATTACAAGAATACTATATATATATATATATATATATATATATATATATATATTACAAAATATGTGTTAATCTAACCATTTATATTATCAATAAGGCTTCGAGTCGGCAGTAGGCTATTAGTATTTACATTTTTGAAGAGCCAAAAGTTACACATGGATTTTCGACTGCATGAGGGATGGCACATTTAAATCCCCCATTGGTCAAAGATCAACTGTGTTTCAATTAACATGAAATTTATATTAACTTTTCTTGGTAATACAGAAATAGGTTTTTCCTAGAAAGAAATTCTAAATAAGAAAATTTTACCTGATATATATCATTTAACTATTATCACTTTATCATATTTTAAGAAATTACATTTAGCGGTTTGATTAATTTAGATTCCCATGCAAAGACAGCATTCCATATGTATATTTCAGTTCTTTCAAAAATGGTTTATATAGCCATTTACAGTATATTGTGTTTCACACAATAATAGAACTACTATAAATATCCCAGGAAAAAAAATTACACAGCTAATTCACGTGTGTATATTATTCCCAGATTCAAGTTAAAGATGTTTAAATATTTTAAGCAGATTATTGTAAAATTGTCATGTCAGCTCATGCTTGTAGTTTCTCTTTACTTAGAAAGCATTGTCAATGTTGATTTGATTTTTTCATGAGGTACAAAGTATAGGAAATGATTTATACTTTTTTTTAAACAGCTTAATATTACATGGATTTCTCTAGAGAGTGAAATAAATCAAGTTCATTCCACCTAAAGTACTGCATAAATTTACTTGAGTTTATATACACCATTCTTTAAATGCTTAAGGCACCAGCTCCAGTCATATCCATTTGTTAGTCTTACCTTAGTACAAAGGATAATAATTGGTCAATAAAATTACTTAAAATCCCAGTCATGTTTTAGAAAAAGAAATATAAATGGAAAAAAGCAGGGAAGAGGAAGATATATGGTTTTAAGATATAATAAGGTAAGGAACCAGAGATCTTATTGACACCATATAAAACATATGCACAAAATATGAATCAATCTAAACATAGCCCCATATGTAAAGATTGACCTGTGCATTTTTTTCACTTTAACCAATTAAGTTAGCTATATAACATATGATTAATAAGAATGAACTAAAGATATCTGTTGGCTCATCAGGATATAGTAGTGCTTTCTTCATTGGATTATTACTGATAATATTCATAATAACAAATGAAAAAAGTATTTAGTACAGTACATAGAACATAATGAATACAAAATAAATGTTTCTTGCTCTATCTTGTTTGTAAACTCCATGAATGAAAGAACAAAAGCTACCTAATTACTTATTAGTACCATTCCTTTCATAGTGTCAAGTACATAATAAGAGACCAACAATGGCCATTTTTTGAATACATAAATAAAGAGAAAGTTCATGATTGCAGTCCTGGATTCCATATTTGCTTGGCTCTCTGCTTCAGTTTGACATTTCAAATTGGAGAATAAGCTGAGAACAAGTAAGTTTAAAACAAGCCACACATGAACATGGTTTCTAAATAAAACAAGAAAAAAAAAACAACAACAACAACAACAAAAACCTAAAACACCACAGGCTAATGGACAAGATGGGTTCATACAGACCTTAGAAAGATAAATAAACAAGCCTCTATTCAGTGGACTTGGTGAAAGAGTGAAGGGCTTATATAGAGATCCAGTGCAACCCATCTGACAAACCAATGATTTGTTAAAAAAAAAAAAAAAATCCTCTTTATTTGAAACTTTTTTGTACTTTGTCTTTATAAGTCCTAGTTTTGCCTTTGGTCAGGGCAAATTAATTCAGTCAATTTTCCTGGGTATATATAAGTCAACATTAAGCACTTTAACTAATTGCCTCTGAGTTATTCTTTTATATTGGCATTGTGTAATTCATGTTAATAAAAAATAAAATTCATAAATAGGAGGGAGTTGTGTTTTAATGTATTTAGTATTTAGATTTCCTTTTATTTTGTTTCAAGATACAGAATGCTTTGATAAGTATTGGCTTTATTAAGAATATCTCATTTAACAAAAATAACATGAATTTCAATAAACATGATAGGCAAAGAGATAAACAAGAAGTATAAAACACAGTTTTGAATGCTCTCCTTCTGGTCAGGAGTAATTTCAGTTGTAGTTAAGACAGTTTTGATATGTTAGATGCGGCGCAATTTGAAATTATCTGTATGAGAAACATGCATGAGTATGTTAGGCTGCCAAGATGTGAGATGTATTTAACCCCTGTTGTTTTATTCTCTGCCTAGGATGCCTTCTTTTATTTTATTTTATTGTTTAATAGACTTTTCTTTGGAGAACCACTTCCGTTGCTTTTCATGTAGTAGTTAGAGTGCCACACCTACCATCAATGACAACCTAGAGGCCTAAATAGGACTAACTGATTATTCCCTGTAGTTTTATTTATACATGCCAGGAGAGAGAAAGCCTCCTTCCCTTACCAATTGCAAAAACAAAGAAACAAAAAAAAGAGTTTCAATATTGGGATATCAGTAGCCTTAAGTAGCCTTATCTAGGTGTACAAACCCTGACTGAAAATAAAAACCCAACACCATGGGACACACAAAAACAGACATAAAAGGAGGAATCTGCATCCCTGGATATAGCCAAGCCTGAAGAATTCCCTGTAACATTTTTTATTGCTTAAGCTGATTTCACCTGGTTTTATTTATCTTACAACCAAAGGAGCCCTAGAAAGTATTAGTTGAGTAGAATCTTCATGAGAACATTTATGAAAAATGAAACATGAATACGCTTTTGATATAAATGAAACTGAAAAATTTAAACTACAAAGTAGTATATAGCCCATTAAATGTAAATAATAATCCCTCATTTTAAAATTTCTTAGTGTGTAACTATACCAAATCACTCAATTTTGAGGATCTTCAAATATTAACGTAAAATTCTATTTATACATACATTTTGGGTGCTTCTGTCTTTTATATAAAGAAAGCAGAACCAGATCAATGAGAATATTCAAATGATTCAGACTGTAGATCTGTTTGGATGATATTATTACAAATGAAATTCAAATAAAAATCTAACTATTGAACTTTTGGCTTGAGTTTTAAACTCTTTTTAATAAAGTAATATATTTTATATAATTTTTAATGTAAATATTACATTACATTCTTTAAGTCTTCTCTTCAGCAGAGGTATTCCTAGTTATATTATTTCTCTGCCTGAATTCATCCTTCCAAGTTTCCTTACTTGTGCCTGAATTTTTCTTTTACTCTTGTTTCCTCTAGGTCAGGCTTCTTTTGCTCTCTCATATTTTGGTCTCCCACTGACTCTCCTCTTATCTCCATGGCATGTACCCTTAGGCATCTCTTTCACTGACTATCATTTTACTTTTTCTTCTGTTCCTAACACTTCATTCTTTCTCCCTCCATCTGTATTATTTCTTAGCAGCACCCTTATATACAAACAGAAAAAAAAATCCCTTGATACAATAAATTAGATTTTAAGAAGGCATTTCAAAGATATTGCCGTCATTTTCTTTATAAGAAGTCTATGATGTGTGATATTCAAAACAAATCGTTGCTAGAAGTGTTCAAATTCACTCAACCACTACCAGGAAAATACCTGAATTGTCTGTTGTTCAGGATGCAAAATATAAGTTTCAAACTTTGCTGTCAATTAAGCAATAAAGAGCAAAATTTTCAAAATATGAATAAACAATTTAATAGGAATTAATATAAATTAGTTTCATAAAAATGATACATTAGCAAATAAAGATGTAGGCCTTTGATAAAATATATAAATCCTGAATATATTTCCATGTCTTTACTTTCTTTTGATATTTCTGTTTTCTCTCTTAGTATAGAAACAATTTGCCTGTATGCAGTTAAATTCTTCAACCATATATGACCTCATTCTCTGTCTTTTTTAAATTAAGTTTATTGGGGTGACATTGGTTAATAAGATTATATCATTTTCAACTGTACAATTTTGTAAAACATCATCTATATCTTCACTGTATGTTCACCACCCAGAGTCAGTTCTCCTTCCATCACCATATATTTGACCCCCTTTACCCTTTTCTACCTCCTCTGCTCCCCTTTACTCTCTTGTAACCACTAAACTGTTGCCTGTGTCTATGAGTTTTTGCTTGTTTGTCTTGTTCGTTTGTTGCTCTGTTTTATATCCCACAAAGTAGTGAAATCACATGGTTCTCAGATTTTTCTGTTTGATTTATTTTGCTTTGCATGATAATCTCAAGAATGAGAAAATATCAAAGCCATGCCTGGACAGAGAATTAGGACATCATGTGTCTCTTAGCAGTGAAATTTTTTTTAATCTCCATGAATTAAGTTATAGACAACAAACTAAGATTTAGCAATAATAAAAACTACCAAGACATAAACTTTTCCCCAACATTTGGAAAAATCCTAAAGTTTTCTCCAGGGAATAGAGTTATGCTTAGGGTCTTTTATCTGTCCTTCACTTATCTCATTTTTGGGTTGCAATTGTTTAGGTTATGGGTGCCCACATATAGCTGCATCCCAGAATCATCCATTCACTACTGTTCTCCGAGCAAAAACAGCCTTGGGTTAGAGGAATGGATAAATGCCTTCTCCTCTGCTCATGCTTTCCAAGGAAATAGCCTTCATTTCATGACCTCCTCACATGTGCGAGGCAAGGAAGGGTAGTGAGTTCCCACTAACCAGTAGTTAGCATGACCAATAGATACTTGGCTTTCAGGGCATAACTTATATTTACTAAAACAATACTCCAAACATTTTGGTAAATTTTTCCTGTATATACTTTTGGAACATTCATGCATATATACTCATAACATTTTGAAACTCTTGATCATAATTTTTAAAGTGGGAAGTGCTAATATATAATTTATCAAGGGAACAATGCATTGATCTGTCCTCCAGAATATACTTCACAAATTACCAAAGTAAATAACTGACCACATTTGTCTGTGAGTTTATCTTGCTAGTTCTTTGAAGTTCTAGTCACCATTGCCTCTTTGATAAATGGTTTTAGAACAGATGGGATAAGTTTCTGGATAATTCTCCTGTCATATATAAATATACTTTTTTCAATAAATAACCTCGCTGAAGTAAGGGATATGTCCTTCCACTCAAACCATCACATGCCTCACCTAATGTGTTAACACATTCCATAATGAGAAGAGCAGAAGTGGCTACTAAATATCTTATTTAAACCTACTCAGATTTGAGTGTAAATGTGGAAGTATCCATGCAATTCACAAACTGCTGCATGAGCCTGTGTTTATAATAGCAGTATTTGATGATGTTGGCACTCTTGATCATTTTCTGTCTTTGAAGTTACTGAATTCAATGATCCATCCTTTGTGTTTATTTATGAGGACTGTGAACATCATAAACAATTTAAGATGTTTAGAATTAAATGTTGAGTTCCGATGGCAGAAAAATGCGAAGTTGGGTAAAATTGATAAGCATAATTCTCATGTATCTATTATCTTTTTGTTAATAGAAGTTCTTTTTCCCAGACAAAACAGAAGTGGTAGGGAAAGGCAGGGAACTATCTGATTTCAAATTTATGAATACTAAGAGAATAACAAGCATGCCTGTTTTGCAGGTAGCATTCCAATGTCAAAATAGTTCACAAAATACAGTGAACTATTGACTCAAACAACTGGTATTCCAAGTAATTGGTTGTTCAAAGGAAGAAAAGCAAGTTTCAGAGCCTCAGTGTCATTAAACACATGTCTCTATTTCTCTGGCTTCCTCCATGATGGCTTCGTTTCCAGGTTGGCTTTCCCATGAATGGTAGCAAAGATGGTCATCACAAACTCTCATGCACTACCTACACCACTTCTGGTCTTCCCATGGCCTTACCAAAAAATAATTTATTTCCAGGTATCTCTGATAAAAATCTTAAGATTGACTCTATTTTTACCTAGCTTGGGTTATATTAATGACACATAATCTAGTCATAATTATCTGGGAACAGAATGAACTAGGTAATACCCAACTTGTACTCAGAGTAAGGTTTTGAAACCAATGGGCGAAGGATAGGTGAGAGGTAATCCACCAAAGGAAAGCAAGCATTGTTTTAACAAAATAATGAACAAAAGTATTGCAGTCAGTCAAAACCAATTTCTTTAATAAAATGCAAGTATTACAGAGAAACCTTTCCTAGAGAACTCAAACATTCTTCATAAGCAATTGAGGAATTCCAGGAAATAGGCGGTGGTAAAAGTTGAAGATAGAAGGTCAGGTAGGAATAAAAAAAACATGTGTATCTTAATATTAGTCGAAACATAGTGTTCACAGCACTGACAGCAGGCTTTGAATGTGATTAGGAGACCAATCTTCTTACTAATAAAGTGAGGACCCTGATAAACTACCCAATTAAGTTTGCCTTAAATCACATTTTACTTATTTTGAGATACAGCATAATGTCAGAAGCATATATAATCATGCTTATTAGAAAGAATATTAGAGTGGAATTTTTATAGGTCATTATTTTTAGCTTGCTGGAATGCTAATTAGAGTTAAAATTCATGTTCAAAAAGTATTTACATGTAAATAACTTCAAAAAATACTGCTTTAGATATAAACAGAATATGTTGCACTTTTCAAAAAAATAAAGAAAAGACAAAGACAATGCAAGAATTTGGTCTAGTTTGGGTTGAATATGTTTATAACTAAGGTAGGCCTTGGAAGAAAAAAGGTCAAAATCTCTTGAGTAATATCTGATGACAATGAAAATACTACAATGTTCTCACTGATGGGGTTTAGAACACAACCCCAAAATATGGCATATTGCATATTTTAAGCTAAAAGAGTTTGAGAAAACAGCAAAAGCAGAAGGTAACTCTATCCTTCCCTCACCCGTTTCTCCTGAAACAGGTCATACAAGCCACATAGGAGAGGTACCCTCTCTGTACTCCGAGAGTCCTTATCTCTGAGGACAATGGTATACCGAGAAGACTCTTGACAAACAGGTGTTTCTAAGCTTCTCCCAGTTCACTATATTTACCTCATAGTCTTTGACCTATATCATATTTCTTTACAACTATCCACTCAAAATCAAACTTAACATAAAAAAAGTCAAGTTTATTTCTCTGGGTCTTCATTTCTCATGAAGACTCTAATATTATGTAAAACATACATTAAACATGTTTATATGTTTTTCTCCTATTACTCTGTCTTTATCAGTTTAATTTTCAGACCCTGCAGGGACCCTAAGAACGTCACAAAAAAAGTTTTCCTCCCTTACGTCTTTTTATGCAGAAGTCGATATTTCTAATTATAGCATAGCCAATGGATTGTTCAGTCAACAAAAACAAAAACTTTCTTTAATATTCCAATTCAAACAGTATGCTGTTGGGATCTTAGGTATAAGTTTATGTTTGTCTTATCTAAAACATATATATATATATATATATATATATATATATATATATATATATATATTTAAAAAAATAAATATATATTTTATTCAAACACCTTAATAGTTAAAATATTTCTTCTATACTACACATTTATGAAAGTATTAACCATTGTTACTAGCATTAAGCAAAGTATAACGACACAAGCTAATGCATGTGTGTGTTGTGTTTGTTTGTTTATCATGGAACAGGAATATTTTTCAATCACATTCACATATTTTAAATGGAGGATAGCTGCAAACGCTGTTGGCATCTTGAAATAATCTTTTTTGCACTATGCTTTTAGAGCCTACATTTGTGTCACAATTTAAGTTGATTTTAGCAACTTGTAGTTCATCCTTGACTACTTGTCATGATTAGATATTCAACTAAGGTATACACCGCAGACCATCTGTGAGAGGACATTATTTCATCTGTCTCTCAGGGAATAGGGAGACTCATTTTGAGGAAAGGCCCACCCCTGGCTTTTTGTGAAAGCAGGAGAGTGCCAGGTGGTTGGTATAGATAAACACAAAAAATAATAGTGGAGAAAAAAAAACAACACCCGAGGTCTTTGCCAGCAAACCTTTGTGATATTTCTGTATACTACAACAGGTGGCAACCACTGAGATCCCTATGCCATGTATGTGTACAGAGCCAGAATATGATTCACATTTTGTAGCTCACATTTCATGAGGTATTGAAAACTCAGATGTTAGGAAGTTTCAAAGTTCAATAACAGCAGAATCTAATATCATGAAATCCTCCCTTTCTCAACGTGCTTGTACTTATATTGCTAACTGCAGAAAAGAGCTCTTGGGAGTAATTATCAGGATGGGTGGTGTTTAAGTTAAATGTTAATACAGACTATTTAGCCTTTTTCAAAGTTTCAGGAGACAGAGTACCTATTTCCTTGGAAAACTGGATGGTTGTCTATTAACATGCAAATGTGATCTCTGAGGCCCAATTTTTAAAAAGTTAAAAAAAAAAAAGAAAGGAATTTTTCAATCAACTTGAGGAATAGACAGAATTTTTACCAAGATTTCCTTGTCCTGAGCTCAGTACAAAATGATGGAAACAAACTGGAGTGGAGAATAAGGCAAAGGAAAACCCATATGATCTGTTTCAGGAGAGATGAGTGAGGGGAGCTTTTCTCATCTATCTCGCTTTAGAATTTATTACACACCCCAGGGAGGTAATGACTTCTATGAACCACTGTCAAACCTGTCTAGCAAAAAATAATTTAAAATAAAATAAAATAATTTACTTTATTTATAAAATAAAATAAACTCCATGAGACCAGAAATTTTACCTTTATTTATTTATTTTTTTAACTCTTGTGGTCCCACTACTCAGAATTGCATTCGCACACAGTAAGTATTCAATGCCTTTATCAAATAACTGAACAAATTTTAAAAGATTGAAAATCACTTGTATTAGAGTAGTGCCTAACCTGATGATGTTCTACAATGTGTCATTCTCTGTGCAAATATTTATACAGATTAGCCAGTATAATCACTGTGAAAACCTCTGAGAAAGGTGGTATTATTCTTATTTTATAGAAGACAAATTGGAATTTACAAATATGTTAAGTTGTCCAAAGTCATGCTTTTTTCAAAGCACAGAGTCATTCCTACATAGCATGGTATAATCCCCCAGAGTGTAATGGAACCGATAGCACTTTGCCAATAGAAACACAATTTCATAGAAGACAGGAGAAGCTTTGTTCACACAATCTTCCATGCTTCACATGGCAAGGAAATTCTGATCATGCTTAGGATTCATAACTCATTAAGTACTCTGAGCGGTAATATGAGAATCACTGTCTAAACAGTAATACGAGAATCCACCTTTTCTCTGTAACAGTATGTGCAGTGCCATTGTGTGAAATATATTCTGTACACATTGTGTATATCCTAGTTGAAAATAAAATCACATAATGCACCTAGAATAAGAAAAAAATTACATCAATAAAAATAGGAGAGCAAAATTAGTAGTATGTTAAAGTTTCCATTGCCAGAAAAAAATGTGCAAGAGAGAACAGATGAAAAGAAAGAGATAGAGAAGAGAAAAAAGAAGTGGTGGGGTTGGGGTAATAATCTGTCTGTCTATCTGTGTATCTATCTATCTATCTATCTATCTATCTATCTATCTATCTATCTATCTATCTATCTAGATATCTCAATGTAGTGAAATAAGGTAGTTTCATTTTGAGGGCCTTACATTCTGTGAAATATTTTACACTTTTACTCTAAAGAGTAAAAAATTATACCTGAATTGAATTCTCTTAGTACCTGACTCTGTTTTAAATCATTTCAAGGCTTAACTACCTGTTAAAATTTATTACTAGGTAATTTATAAATCGTTTATAGTGTTAGTATCTTGTCAAGCATAAAAGCTAAGTATAAATTTCTATTACCCAAGTCAATATGATTAATGCAAACTATGAAGAGTAAAACACCTGCCTTTATACAAATGAATGTCAGAGTGATAAAAAGATTTTTCATACATTATAAATAGAGTGACTCAGAACTTAAAGAAAATATTTTACTCTGTTTCGGGGGGAAAATCCAAATTAAAATCTTTTATTAAGAAAAACAAAAAGCTGGACTTACTCAAATTATGAAGACTAAGATAAATCAAAACACTTGTGCTGTTAAATTTAGTGGATAAAAATTAGCAAAAAATAATTGAGGACTTTCAGGTCTTTTATTATTTCTATATGTAGCTATCCTAGATAATCTTACACTTTACTCTGATTTCACCTGTTCAAGAATATTGCTCCGGCTATCATTCTTATCATATCCACTCTCTATTCTATCATACTCATTGGCACATAGTCTCATATCTTTATTCTTATGAAAACCTCACAGGATTTATTTATAGCAATATCTACAATATACAATATTGTTTTTCAAGAGCTCTCTATACTCTTGTTTACATTTCTTGACTCTCATTCACACTTGAACCCATTTTAATTAGCCTCTTGTGTCTATCACACAACTGAAACTACACTTTCTACGATCAGATTACTAAATCCAATGGTCAATTCTTCGTGCTCATCTTACTTGAATTATTAGCAGCAATTTTATACATTTTCTTACTCTCTCCTTATTGAAAAGATATCCTTATTGCATTTCCACTCTCAACACTCTTCAAAATGTCCTTCTACTTAACTTCTTACCCTACTTTATTGAATCTTCCTCTTGTCTCTGACCTCTAACATTGGAGTACCAAAGGGTTGAGTGCTTAGATTTACTCTTTTCTCTATCTACATTCACTCTCTCTGTTTATAATATCATCTAGTGACTTGTAATTCCATTTATAATATAAAGATTACCAACATTACATTTCCAATCTGAACCTCTCCTCTGAATTCCATACTCATAGTCTACTCCTCACTTCCAAGGAGAAGTTCAATAGAGATACCAAACATAATGTCCAAAACCAATCCCTCATCATCTCCTTCAAACTAAATACTTTTGTCATCTTTTCTACTTTACTTAAAGGCAACATCATTTTACTCAATAAAATAAGGATGTGTTTGTTTAGAAATACTTTACAAATGCCCCTCTCCTTAGCACTTTTTTTTGTTCCAGTTGAACGCAGAGATAATATATTGTGTTTTTTTTTAATTAAACTAGATCTCATGTGAATTAGAAAAATCATGCATTGCATATGAGAGTTCCAAAACCTTAAATGTCACCTTTCTCTGGTAGACCTTATAAATATTTTGTGGCAAGTCAAATTAAAAATAGTTGAACATTTCTTTGCTACATTGATTTAAGAAATTGAACATTATATACAACCTACTCCTAAATCCTATTAACTGTACTTTTAAAATATCATTTCAGATCCAAGAAGAATTTATACAAATTAAAAGAAAATGAAAACACCAACTTGTATACATTACATAATATCACTGTATAAAATTTTGAATTCAAAGAATACTGATTTTAACAGAATCTTAGAGGCTCTTTAGTGAAACTTACATCTCAGAAATAATTTTATTCAAGAGCCTGAATCGCATCATGATAAAACTAAAAGGGGAATTGTATTCACTTATTTCATGAGGACATGTGTATGTTTATACAATTCTGATAATATGTTTAAAAATTGGTTAGTGTGTTTCTAAGCAAATAAGAGTGGATTGGATTTATTTATGTGCCATATAAAATATACTCCCTTAAGAGTGGAAATGTAATGACTATCCTTCATCACACGGAGATGTTAGCGTTGGGAAATTATTGGAAAATAAGGTCAATAAGAATAGGTATGGCAGTCTAGGTCTGAAAATATGATTAAAGAAGTGTCAATTCTTAATAATTTTTGTGAAAAGCCAGCACTAATCTATTACGATTCTTGTTTTGCAAGCCTGGGTTTGTACCACTGGAGGCAAATCACCAAAATAGTCATCATCTCAAAACTTCTGTCGGGAAGAGAGTGTTCTTAGCTATTAAACAGTATGCAACTTAACACATGTGAAGAAAACTAGGGTTTTTAAAATTTATTTATTAAATTTATTGGGGTGACACTGGTTAGTAAAATTATATAGTCTTTAAGTGTACATCTCTATAATTCATCATCTGTTTTTTAACATCTATTTTCATTCTGAACTTTTAAATCAATCTGATATACCCACATGGACAAGTTTCAGATCTCAAAACAAAGTGTACTAAACCACAAAGTACAATCCTTTTTTTTTTAACTTTTTAAAAATTATATGATTCCATACAATTAAGTTCCTTAAGCAATTCATACACTAGACTCCAACTCCTATTTATGACATTCTCATCTTAAACTTGGTCTTTGCAGTTGGGTTCTCTAGATTTGACTTTGAATCTAGATAAGATGTATGTTTAAATATCAACCCCAACATTTAATAGTTATGCAGCCTTAGGCAAGTTGCTTGTCGTCTCTGAGCCTGAGTTGCCTCATCTATAAATTAATAATAACTTCAATAATAATAATAATAAAAGCTGCTAGTATTTATTGAGCTAAATAGCATTTAATCTGTAAATCTCCATTTTAGATTTCAGAAAGCTGAGCAGATTCAAAGTCAGTTATGCAGGCCCAAACAAAATTCAATTTTTCAAATTCATCATTGTTTGGGGGTAATACATCATATTTATAAGGGTTGTTTGGCGTTGGGATAATGAGCTTGAGGTACCTATTGTCATATTGCCTTAAAAATTCTTAAAAAAAAAAACCTCAATAAAAGTAAGTATGAACAGAGTAAGTTCATAGTACATATTAACTCCTGCCATTAAATTACAACAATGTCTATTACTAATAAAACAACAGCAACATTACTATATCTGCATTATTAGAACTTACAGTGTGAATCTGGGATTTCTGGGTGCTCCAAGTTAAGTTTCATTTTTGGAGTACCCACCCTCAGTTCTGGACATCTATTCCAGTGCCTAGTGTAGTTCTGTATTAGCCATGTGAGAGAGGGAACTTAGATTAATATTTGTATTAAGCAGTGAAACATTTTTCATTTAATATTAAAACTGATAATTATTTTGGCCTTCAGGAGAATAATCTCAACACAACACCAAAGATTTTTAAAAAGTCAATAGAAAGCAGGTGCCCACTCATATTATTGAGATTTCAAACATCTTACTCAAACTTCAAATTGAAATTAATCTCATAATCAAAAGGGAAAAAAATCCTTAATGTCATGTCTGCAAGTAATTAGGATGACATCACCTTGCTATTTTAAAAGGATATTTCACAAAGTGTATAAACATATGTGTGTACGGTCATGATGCTTCATAAAGTATGAATACCAAGAAATCCTCCATTTTATCCCTAAAATGACGGAATCCTGCTTGAATTGGGCATAGTGAAATGCATTACCTTACACATTGTTTAAAATAGTATATATGCACTCGTGAAATATACATGCAAAACAATCTTTATAAAATAATTGTACTTTGTATTATTTTGGTTACAAATATAAAAAGTTTTGTTAAGGTTTAAAACCATATTCATTTAATAAATCATCATGCTTTATTATCTAAAATAGTCAACTTTGTGAAGTAGGAGCTTTACTCAGCTGTTAGCTGATCTGGGTTACCAGACACACAATAAATCCCTTTACATCCCCTTGTTCTCTTGACTTACCCTTTATGTTATCATGTACATACAAGGGTGCAATTACAGTTAAAAATTATGACAGAGTATGATATCCCCTTGTAAGTTTTTATTTTAATGAGAACTACAGAGATTAAATTCTCTTGTGTGTGTGAGTTTGAAAGATTAATGAAGACATATTTAATTAAGTGGTTTTGGGGAATGTTTTAAAATAGCAAAACTGAACTAAGTAAACTAGGTTTAAAAAATTCATAAAATTATTACATGAGCATTTAGTGTGTTCTTTGGCCAATTTCCTTTCATATTTGACCTACAATTTTTAATAGTATATGAAATATGGCATGTAATTGAATGAAAATTCACCCATCCATTCATTATTCAACAATTATCAAGTACCTAAACCAAGCTATGTAGTAGTTAGGATAAAACAACAACAACAACAGCATAAATAACAAATCTCTTTTGCTTTGATTAAAATAATTATCAAAAATTTTTAAGATTTAATTTTGTTAATATGTACCCTGTACTGAAATTAAAGACATTTAAACATTATAAGCTGGGATTTTAAATATCTTTCTATTATACCATTTATCACACCATGCAAAAGTTATTTTATATCTATATTTATGAGCTCTTTAAGGGCAGGGACCATACTGAGTATTTAATGACTACTTTTAGGATCAGTAATACGTATTTAAATGATACAAATCAATTAATTTTAAGGTTATGAAATACATTTAAAATCTATTCATTACACACTTATTTTGTTTTTAATATAAATTTCCTATTCAACATACAATTACATGTACTAACTTTTGCAATGATAAATCCTGTACTTTAACAACAAAGATTTAATAGCATTTTCAGTTAAGCAGGACACATGATAATTTCTTCATGTTCTCTCATCTGCAGACATCATTTTATTCTTTTGAAAAATGTGTAATCAATTGGCTCAAAATTCATTAAAATGCTAAAATACTTTAAAATACTGAATAAAAATTTAGAAAATTAAAAATATATTATAAATAGTAAAAAGGACTACTGAAGACTCCTTTAACTCTAATAATAAAACAAAAACCTAGTAATAATACTACATGGTAATCCAAAGTATAAAGTCAATATCAATATACTTGTTTATATCAGTTCATACTAATATAAATACATGAGTCATATGAGTTTATACTAATAGAAATAAATGATTGAATGAATTGGGGGAGAAGAAACAAATTTCTCATTTAAGAAGAATTCCAAATAATTATGTAGATATGCCATGCTGAAGGAAGGAGAGTATATGTAACTCCTCAGTTTTCAAGTGTGCACTGTGTTTAGTGACTTCTTACCAAAGTGTACAGTATGGAAAAAGGTAAAAAAGGGTGACTTTACAGTGGGAAAATCCTATAAACACAACTTCAGCAAGGTGATCATGGTCAATATCAACAGTCATAAATCATGTTGACAGTATGTAGCCTTGACATTATGTGACTCTAAATATGTGTGCAGTGATGTGCAAACATTAGGTGCGTAACAACATGGAGGCATGGACAGAGTACAAAGTACACAGTCTAGGGAATTTACAGGAAGCCATTCTCTGCTTGCTATGCCATAAGCTGCTTGTGTACATTTTAATAAGTCATTTAATCCCCCTGGTCCCCAGTTTGCTGTGAAATGAATGAAAAGAGATGTAAAAGTCGAAAGGCCTCACCTAGCTCTGTTGTTCTATTAATTAATGTATAGAAAGCTGTAACCTTCAGAGAAATTACAATCTATGTGAGAAAACTATACTTGCCACTATTGAAACAAACTAAAACAACTTTAGGAATGGAGCTTAGGCTAAGGTCGTCTTCTGTGTGTTTATATTCTGAGGACCCCAGAGAAACTGAGCACCTTTACGAAAAAATTAGGAAGTGGGTGAAACTGAAGGACCACTTTGAAAAACTGATGGATAATGGATGAGTGAAGAACACCCTATATCCCAAATAGTTGGAATCTGACTCTTAGATAAATATACAATTTTACTTCAGTTCCAGTCTTTGACGAAGATAAACCATTCCTTCAAAATCCTCAAGTGCCTCACAATCACCTATGGCAGAAAACTCAAGTGCCTTTCATGGCATATCCAACCTTACTCGACCTTGCCCTTGTCAGAAAACCAAATCCGTGACATGCCGCTCTGGAACTGATTTACACTAGCACAATTCTAAACCTCTGTAAGTTTCCTGCACAAACTTGCCCTTTTGAAAATCTCCTATCTTCTCCTAGATTCCCCTTCCATCAAGAGCACTGAATATCCTCATTTAGCCTCTTACAGTGATCAGACAATGAATGCATCCATCACTGCCTTCAATATCTCAAACACTGGCTAACATCCCTTACACCATTTGATGAAAGGAGCCATGTCATATTATGCTTACACCAAAATCAGTACCTAGCAAATGAAAACAATGATGATGGTGGTGATGGGTGTAGTGAAGACAGAATGACTTCTGTTACTGAATTGGGTGCCTGCTTTGGAGTCATGCACGACATTTGAGAGTCGAATTAAAACCAGGTAGTCTGACCCTAAGTTTGTTTTATTTTACTTGTCATTGAATATATATACATATACATATACATATATGCATATGTATGTGTGTGTGTGTGTGTATATATATATATATATATATATACACACACATATATATATAGCCAATAAATATTTGTTATTGTTCAACTGAGGGAGTTCATTCTATAAAATCCTACTTAAATTAAAAAAAAAGAAAGCAATGGGTTTCTAGGAGGAACAGAGAAAAAGACACATGAATAGGATGTGCTTTTTAAGCAGAACTAATAGATAAATATGGAGATTCCTCTTCTCCAACATACTATGATACTTTTATAATATTGTTTTCTAAATCTTAGCATCTTTCTAACATCGCATTATTCAGCCTCTCTGGAACTGTAACAAACAGGAATCAGCAATACCATAGAAGTTAAAGGAACACCTTTCATGTTTCCTTCCTCACCTTATTCTCCGTCAAAGGTTACACTTTCATTGACTATTTCTTCCTTGTGACATACAAGCAAAATGCAACTTTCTTTGATTTGCATCTTAAATTCCTTTTTTTTTTAATGGCGGTATTTAGGGAGTTACATAAGAGAGACTAGTTGAAAGCAAAACCTTGTCCTTAAGTTGGCAAAACACTTTTTGTTTCTTTATGAACCAAAGAAAGGTATAAATATCACTGATAATATTTTCTGTATTTGTTTCACAAGAACAATACTCTTTAGCTTAATCCAGAGAGGAAAACCATGTTACATTCTTACAGAGAAAAACATTACATTAGAGTCAAAATTCCCTATTATCTTTTTATTATTTGCTTTGAACTTCTTCAAAATCTCCTTCAACTACCCAAATGCAACTTAATTTTCTAAAACAAACTATAGCTATATCATAGCTACCTTTCATACATGTTAGATATGTTTTACATAATATATTGTTATTTATGGTTTGATGACGACTAAACATATGTGCAAGAAATGTTCCAGCACAAGTTGCAGTATACACAGCTAGATTATTATATTTGGAATTTGCATTTTTTCATATCTATATTGTGGCATTATAAGCTTTATTGTAATAAATACAACATATTTTCAGCTAAAAATGTCTTTAAGATTAGTGCCTGTAAGGTAAGTTTCAATGTAAATATACTTTGAAAGATACCAACATGGACCTCTGTTAATGGTGGATTAAATAATTTGCATAAACCTTCTCCTGAGAATTATTAGGAAAGATGGACAAAACATTAAAAACAATTTGCGTGAAGGTATCATAGAGTTAACAAAATAGTGAAGAATTATAAGGCCAGGATTTTGGGCTGATAGATAGGATAGCAATCCGGGGAGGTGAGCTGAGCATTTGGGTATGCTTCAGTTCTGAGAACAGTTATTAATTCAACAGGGGATCACTGAGAAGTTGAGAGGGCAAGGTGAGATATTCACCATTCTTGTGGATCTAGGGAGAAAAAAAAAAAATCACAGCCCATAGCCTGATAACCGGGGACTGATGAACTCAGTTGGGAATGTGAGTTTTAACCCACATAGTACAGTGAAGTGGAGGTATAAAGTTCTGCACCCTGTTTGCATCTCAGCTGTTAATTCTGTCAGTTCTAGAAATTGGATTGTGATCCTGGATTGTTAGTGTCCTCATTGTCCTGGAAAGAAGCAAACATAAATTCTTTCTAGAGAAAAATATCATCTTCCCAAGCCTCAAATTATTTCTGCAACTGTTTCATAATTATTATGATAAACACACACACACACACACACGCACACACACACCAGGCACATGAGAAAAGACAACAAAATAAAAACAAGTACGATTGTTAGATAGATAGATAGATAGATATATATATATATATATATATATATATATATATATATATATATATACCAACAAATATTGATCTTGGAAGCACTTCCTAATCCACATCCGAGATAAGTTCCATTTCAGAGTCTGCTTTATGGGGAATCCAAGTAACAATTGTTAATACCACAGATGACCAGAGAAAATTGACATGGAGATGAGATTCTGGAGCTGTGATACTTGCTACCTAACAGGCAATAAGGACCCCATTACTAGGCTGTGGTGGATTAAAGAGAATCCATGGAACAAGGTAGCACATGATTGTAGAATTTTCACTGGTGGTAGTAAACTAGTGGAAAGAATTGCCCTAGGAGGTGGACTGTATCATGTGTTTGGAATTATGTGAGAATAGTAATTATAAGAAAAGTGCTTGCTGGGGGCAAGTAGTGCTTTGAGAAACACAGTGATGATTGTGATTATCAACCACAAGGCTGAAGATGAATAATCAACCATTAAAGACTAAAGACTATGTGTGATAGTCTCCTGGTAGCATATAAGAATTCATCTCCTGCAGCCAAAAGGAAAAGAAAGTTAAAAACCAGGACTAGGATTTCATCTTAAAACTACAGAATTCCAGAGAAGTTTAAATTTGAAACCTAGATAGTTGGCTATATCAAGGCGAGGACTCTAGCTGGGAAAACATGAAAACTTCAAGACTTGAGTGCAAATATTTATTAATTTTAATTCCCCAGATTATCTGAATCATCTGAGCCAATAGAAATGAAAAATTCATCATTTGTCTCAATCAACTGAATGATTTTAAGAGACATGATATTTTGGTTTATAAGAAATCAGATTTCTGAATTTAGCTCCTGTATAGGAGCCAAGTGGAATAATAAATATCTAATTTCATAATAGTCATCATCAAATTTGCAAGATACTTCACATTGAGAGCTACAGTAAACAGGCACAGATAAAGACAGTAGTGGGTTCATATCACCAGTCACTGCAGGGCGTACACTCATTGAATAGGATATCAGGTATATTTTCCAACATATTATGCAATGTATGTATTTCACTTCCCACTCCTTTTTTGTTCTTTTTTTACCAAGCATGTGTAATTAATTTTCTATACTTTAAAAGAGGCAACAACTGCAGGAATGTTTCTCATTATATGGTGACTGATGCTATGATAGTTTTTCTCATTCTTATTTTGCAAACATTAAGTGATTTGGGGAAACTAGCATCATTGCATACTCACCTTATGAGCCTGTACATCCAGAGACAACACAGAAATACTATTACCTAGATTGCCTTATGGCTAGTTTACTGGCATGCAATCTTGGATCCACGAATGTGGCATATTCACAGGAGACATCAATACACAAGACTATGAGAAGGCAGGTTCTGTATTGAAACTGTTCCGAAGAAGGTGATAGCACAGGCATTTCCCTTTGGGAAGTAGTTGTAACAGTTTCTAGAACCAAGTGCCCAAGAGCCAGCAGGCTAGATGTGGCATTTGTATCCCTCAATAATATATCTTCCTATATAATTTTGTTAATGTGAAATCTATTGTTTGCAACTCAGAACACTGATAGATATAATCTTTCTCATATTCTGGCAACATATTTATTGAATTCCTAAGCAAATATAATTTTTTGTTTGGATCTCTACTTTTGATTTGCTTGTCAGATGAACAGAATCTCTGCCATCCAATATTGTAGTCACTATACATATGCAGCAATTTAAATTAGTTAACATTAAAAATAGTTAAAAATGAATTTCATCCTCATGACTGTTTTGTAACTATCAATATGTACAGTCATATCAAACACAATTGAAGAGCTTAGTAGCCACATGTGGCTAACAGCTATTGTATCTGACAATGAAGATATAAACATCCCATCGTGAGAAAACTCCTCTTGAACAGGGCTGATCTGAGGCATAGACAGCCTGATTAGGACATATGTGACTGTTTAGATGAGAGAAGCCTTTCTTAATGGATTGATTGATTCTGTTAACAGTTATGATCTTGATACCATGTGATATTATAGTCATCCTTCACTCCATTATTATATTTGATTTTGCTAGTAAGGTTATAAGTGATCAAATTAGATACAGAGCTCACTTCATTTTAGAGTAACAAAAATCAAATCTCATTAGCCTCATTACCAAGCATCTAAGGCTTCCTCCTAGCTATCTCCTCATGAATGATATTAAACTCTACTAGTAGAATCTAAGGCTGACATTAACAGACTCACCCTTTTAGAAAAATACATTTGGCTTATGTTTGAGTGTTCATTTTGGTTCACTGGTGTCTGAAACACATTGTGTGAGCTGTGGATTTACTGTCTGTGCTTGCCTAGCACACCCTTCTCCTCCTTTTATTAAGAGTACCACGATTTTGAAAATATCCCATTATACGCAATCTTGTTACTTCTATAAGTCAAGGTGATCTAGCCATTCTCCCTGGCCTAGAGCTTGACTTTGGAAACAAGTAAACCAATTGGATTTTACTGCAAGAATTTACCAAAAGAAACAAAATTAAATGGAAATAATTAATCACAACAGCAGTTACCTAAAACATATCCTCATTAATTTCTCTTCTCTAGACCCCCAAAGCTGGCCTCATTTTGTACTTCCTGAAATTTAATTGCTTAACCTTTCTTTTCAATGTGTGTCATCCTTCAAGATTCATATATATATATATATATATATATATATATATATATATACACACACACACACACACACACATATGTATATATATTAGAATATATATGAATATATATTAGAATATATACATACAAATATATTAGAATATATATGAATATATATTAGAATATATGTATATGAATATATATTAGAGTATATATATATGAATATATATATATATATATATATATATATATATATATATATACACACACACACACACATACTCTGCTTTTAAGACAGCCAGTTGGTTTATGGGAAAGTATTTAGGGCAGGAGAAGCCCTAAATATTGATGTGTCCATATTGGAATTTACTTGGGATGTGTACTTGACATTCCGAAATGCCATCCGTGCCTCCTTGCCCTTTGCCGTGGTAGGTTCACACATTGTTGATACACCCATCATGGTCCAGATGGTTCTTTAAATTCAGTTGCCTAGACATGATTTAACCACCATGGTTCTGCCTACTTCTGCCAGACTATTTCTTTAAACTCCCCCATACTTGTTAACTCCATTTGAAGTTAAATGTCCATCTGTTTGTGTTATGAGAGATGTTGGCAAACAGTAGCAGAAGGGAGGAAAAGAAAGTCCTATTTTAGATAGATTTAATCTTGTCAAATTTGTTGGAGACTTTTATAAAACCATGTTGTCAAAGTGTTCAATTTGGAAAAAAAAACATATTTAACTCTTATTTTCTGTCAGCATATGATCCAATACCATTAAGTTAAACATTTGATAACCTAAAATATTTTCGCAAATTATCTCTTCAAGGTTATATTAGAAAAATAAATCACTCTAAAAGAAAATGGTCTAAACTAATCAGGATTGAGTGATTCAATTATCACTTAGGTGATAAATAAATTTTGCCAATAGATTGCATCAGTTCAGACATTATGAAAAATTTGATATGCTAATCAAATTTACAAATTCTACAAATTCATATGTTAATCAAATTTACAAATTCTACAAATTCAGAAGCATTTAGAGCTTGACAAATTGGCCAATGTGAAATAACATCAAACAAATAGACATTTATTTTGATAAATATAAATTACAAATACTTAATTATAAATATTTGTTATACTGATATGTAACCTCAGGATATAGAAGATAGGCTGAGGTTTGATTTAAATTCACATACCCATCCTAAAAGGTTTACAAAATACACCTTCTATATATTTATACATGTAGACTGGTCTGTTTCAACATTTGAATATAAATTAATAAGCAAAAAGTATCTGTAATATAAATTCAGGCAAAATAATGTCTAAAAATCTTCCCTATCTCACCACAGTGCAAAAGAGAGAGGGTTTGAATTCTGCATATTAAATATTTGGCAAAATTTAGTGTTACTACAAAATGCCCGATGAATGTTAGTCATTAAGTGTAAAATATCCAGCAGGAAATGTTTCTCATTAATGTGTTCAGACAGTGTGTGTTCCTCTTCCATTTTGAAATGAAATTTGAGAAATATCAGAAAAATGTAGAAGTTTAAGCACCTGAAATCAATGAAACATCCAACATGTTTTTATAACTACACATTATGTAAATTTAAGTAGTTACTTTTAATTTATCGGCCTTTCAGCTACATTCGAAACTTAAACAATTTTCTCTAGGAAGAGAAATTAAATACACATTCTCAAGCACAGTTTACTCTTTGTAATGTCCATGTTCAAGCATATTTTCCAATAATTAAATATTTATGACCTGAAATAAATAATTAAAATACTTCTTATATTGCTACTACATTCAGAATGTATAATACAGTTATAGCTGAGAAGTACTATCTTAGAAGTAGAAATTACATCTAAATGATCCATGCATTACATATGAAATACAAATGTACACAAATGTTCAATTCTCCTCATCTGTAGGTTTTTCCTTGTAAATTAGAACTGTGCTCATCAGCACATGTGTGTCATCCAAAAATGTAAATAAAAGATCTTAACTTTCCATCTTCACAAAGTAAGTAGAGGTAGCATCTATGACACTTAGCTGCTAGTACCTCACTAGATTTTGTCACCAATCACTCACATCTGTAGCAGTCTCAAACCCCAATCATTTTTGGTGTCATATTATGGAAGGAGAGATTTAGTTAAATCTTTTAACTATAAGTGCATTGGAGGTGGTAGAGGCCATAATCACATTGCCACATGGAGACATGTTGCTTCCAGCACTTCTTGATTCATAACCACACACACACACACATACACACACACACACACACACACACACGCACACACGCGCGCTAGATCATTACTGATAGGTCAATAACTTGTCCTTCTCACCTCTGAGTAGAACCACTATTTTTCCAAAGTTCCTTATTGATTATTTCCAGCTGTTATTTTTTCTCTTTATAACTTTTAAACTACCAAGAAAATAACATTTAATGCTGCCAAAATAATATGTGACAGAAAACAAACAAATAACAAAAACTAGCAGCATTCTACAATAACAAGCTGATTTCTTTACCTAGTCAGCTTTGTAACTGTGTAAGACTCAGTTCTCACCCCAACAATCTGTTGCTTAACACCTGATGCTTAACATTTCATAAAAGTCATGTCTAGATGAACTGTCATTCTTAATATTCTTACAAATACATTACTGTCAAAATCATTAAAGGCAGTAAAACCCATCAGGGTTTACTATAAACTGACACTGCAATCTAGAATGAATGATCTATTATACTATGAAACTAAAGCAAAGGAGAAACAAGCATCACAAATTTTAAATACACATTTCTCCAAAAATAAATCGCTGCAGAGGCATATTTATATGAGCACACATATAAATTAATGTTAAATGAAACCTATGTTTAGCAAACCCTGTATACTAAAAATCACCAATGGTTACTTATTACAGACAGTATTCCCTATTAAGCCTCAAAGACCATTATTTTTACTTAAGTTCCACTAGTAGACAAAATCCAAATGTCAAAACTTAACTCAATGTTTAATGAGTGGGTAAATATTAGAAACCACAGCTCTTGAAATCTGAGGTAAGTCATTATTAGGGGATTGCTACTTTTAGTATCTGACATTTACTCCTTTCTTTTTCATATTAGTTTTATTTCTTATTAAACACCCTTCCTTCTTTGGAGATAATCTATTTAAATAAAGGAGAAAAAGAGTGCTTTTATTTCTTTGAGGGTTCCTTAACACAAGCATCACCTTTGTAATATTCCCTCTAAGGCATTCAATCTGTGTCATACCAATGCATTATTAACCCTGAATGCAACTTAGCAGGACAAAAGTATAATCTAATTATACAGAGATGTGGGAAATACAGAGATGTTGTTACTGTCTATCCAAAAAAATATGTCATTTAACCTGCTGAGAATTCAAGGGAGAGAAATGCCTGAAAAATGTGGTAACAAATAGTTGACAAAGTCTAGGGGAGAAGAGTAATCCTAGAAAGAATTTGACTTACTAACATTATTATATTTTTCTCCCGAACAATATTAAGGATTTTATATACGAAGTCTTACTATAATTTCCATCTATACAATCTCAACACAATGAAGTTACTTCATCAACTAGCATTTTAATTTAAGGGGATGATTCATTAAACTACTTGATAAACTTGATCAGTCCCACCTTAATTTATGTGGGATCTAGAAGCAAAGTTCATTTACCTACTGTTGGACAAGACTACAACCACGCTATCAAAAAAAAAAAAGTCAATAAAAGCTTATGCCTACCGGCTTTAAACTTCAGCTTCACCTCTAATTAAACACCGCTTTTCCCCGAAAATAAGACCTAGCAGGACCATGAGCTCTAATGCGTCTTTTGGAGCAAAAATTAATATAAGACCCAGTCTGATATCACATTACATTATAGTATATAAGAACTGGTCGTATATTATATTAAAATAAGACCGGTAGAGACAATTCATGAGCGGATACCTCATGGAAAGCTTCAGGTTTTGGTACAGACTGAAGGGAATGCAAAAAACAAAACAAAACAAAATAAATAAATAAACAAATAAAATAAAATAAAAAAGCAAACATTCCTTCAAGCAGAAATTTCCCCTGAAAGAAGGCTTTGTTTTGTTAGGTGTTAGGCTTGATTAATTAGGTTTTGTTGTTTGTTTCAGATGTCCCTTGCAGGTAGGGGTAGGTGAGGCTACCAATATTATGGTGAGGAGCAGGAGACAATAACAACAGAAGGAGAACAGAGGCAGTGTGAGAGACACAAATGTCAAAGGAAGTCTGTAGGGAGAAAAAATAAGTACCGGGAAGAAGAAATACATCGTAAGAGAAAAAAATTAAGTTTATGCAGTGTGGAGTATGATATACATTCTTCTCAATCTTTTTAGTCAAACTTTATGAAAATATCAATTTCTGCTTGATGTGTTTGTTTTGGAAGATACCATGAAGGATGACTTAGGTGGGTTGCTCTGGAAAGACTTTAAGATAACAATATGCATGCAATTATTACACCTATGAGTAGTCTCACCTTGATGCAATTGTTACGGATCTTTATATAACACTTTCTACATCACTTAACACAACCACCAGACCAGTCACTGGATACTGGCTGCTCAGCATGGTGTGAGTGTGATCTTGGTCATAGTAGCTCCCAACTGAAGACAGTTTCTGACCTGGGAATGAGTTGAGAGCTGTCAGCTATTAACACTGCTTACAGTTTAGGGGAATGAAAGAGTACTCTTTTTGATTATTTCTATTGCTGCTCAGAAGCTTTTAAGTTTGGTGTAGTCCATAAATCAACAATAGTTGATTTATGCTTTCGTTGTTTGAATTTTTGATGCTATATCCAAAAAAGTATTGCCAAGACCAATATTAAGGAGCTATTGTTTTCTTCTAGGAGTTTCGTGGTATCAGATCTTATATTTAAGTTTTGGATCCATTTTGAGTTAATCTTTATGAGTGGTGTAAGATAAGGGCACAATTTCATTTTTCTGTGTTGGTTATATACATTTTTCAAGCCATTTGTTGAATAAATTATCCTTTCACTGTTGGGTGTTTTTGGCTCTGTTGGCAAATATTAGTTGACTGTATATGGAGTGGTTTCATTCTGGGCTCTATTCTGTTTAATTGATCTATGTGCCTATTAAATACCTAAGTGTCCATCAACAGAAGAACAGATAAAGAAAATATACATATAAGTTATATATATATATGTATATATATATATATATATATATATATATATATATATATATATATGAAGTATTATTTAGCCATGGGAAGTAGGAAGTCTTGTCATTTGCAACAATGTGGATGGACCTTGAGGGTATTAGGCCAAGTGAGATAAGTCAGACTGAGAAAGACAAATGCTGTATGATATCACTTATATGTGGAATCTTAAAGGAGCTAGCTAATGCTACGATGACAATCACCGTATTATATATCACAATGCAATATATAAATGTATCAAATCAATATGTTGTACACCTTAAATTTAAACGTTATATGTCAAATATATTTAAATTGAAAAAAAGAAAAAAGAGCAATCTTGGAGGTAACCATTAAGACAGGTGAAGAAGAATCTCAAGGAGCAAGATCCAGGAATGCCTACAAGAGGAACACCTCATCTGGGTTGAGGAGAATTTCAAGGATATAGGGATATCTCCTCACAATAAAGCACACATATAGAAGATAATATGACATGTAGATGATGTATTACAGAATTATACACTTGAAACCTATGTAACTTTACTAACGATTGCCACCCCAATAAGCAAGCGGTAATAATAATAAAAAAAAGACGGTATTGTGTATTTATACTAACCTTGAGTTGCTTCAGTGTAATAAAGCATCCAATTTGGTACGTTTATGCTCTTACAGTTTCAAGGTTCTCTTTTTCCTCTATTATTGCTCATTTTCATATAAACTTTTATTCAGAGTTTCTAATTTTAAATAATTTATGTAACTCTCTTTTGTACTTATTTGAAGAATAATAGAAAAGGAAGAAACGAGACATTAAAATATTTAGTTTTGCCAACAGAAAATATAGGTAATTTATGGAAAAGCTAGAAATGAGGGCCCCTAAGAATTTTCCAAAGTATGTCAACTGAATAGCATGGGGTTTTATATCTTGTCTTGATCATAATCAGTCCTGATAGAAATAAAAGCTCAGTAGAATTGAGCTAGCAAAAGAATGAAAACTCTAAACAGAATTTTTAATCGTGTGCATACCGTGTGCAGACCAGATGAGAATATACTAACCAAGATATTTGTGAAACAAGGAAAAAGTCAATAGAAACGTCAATTACCAAATGCAAGACGTTAGTTCCCTACACCAGACTTTCCAGGGTCTAGTGACTATAGGTAAAGGAAATGAAAATGTTGCTAACACAAATGTCAGCATTTTCGTTTGTAAATTCAACATGGGTATTTGATATTCGGGTGATTTACTGATGAATTTGCTTGTTTTTACCAGCATGTGTTTCTAGTGTAGAGAGACAGGTGTTTTCCACAGACTCCATATTTATTCTACATTAGCCAAGTATTTTGAGGATATTGTAGTTCTACTAAATGTCAGTCACAAAACTCATTGATAGTTTCATGGAGATTTAGCACCTATTGCTTCTTCCAGATAAGTCTCATCAAAGACATGAGAAAATGGGGTCAAATATATGGTGATGGAAGAAGAACTGACTCTAAGTGGTGAGCACACAATGTAATATATAGATGATATATTACAAAATTGAACACTTGAAACCTATGCAAGTTTACTAACCATTGTCACCACTATAAATTATAATTTAAAAAACACAAAAAAAACCTGAATGGGAGATAAATAAATAAATAAATAAATAAATAAATAAATAAATTCTGCTATATGGAAGCAGTATAGAATAAAATTTATAAATAAATAAATAAACCCTCAAAGTTTATAAGCAGCTTATTCTCTTACTACCTTTTTATAAAGGTTGTAAAGCCAGGGTTCAGGTTCATTTCATTTATGCTTTTGTTTCTGGTTGGTGTTTTTATCCTAATTTGGAATAATAAATAATCCTTAAAATTAGGATATATCTAGGAGTATTAATTGTTTCAGCTTTTTCTATATATAATTTTAAAATAAATTCTCCTAAATATTTTTCTACTCTTGATGGGTCAGATCTAGGGTTTCCAGGCAGGAATTCCTCCCTGTTCTCAGCAATTTTTTTTCGCTTTCCCGTTCCCGAATCACGAGATATGAACTATTTTCTGTTCTCTAGGATAAATCGTTTCCACAATGTTACTGACAATACTACAAACCACCTGGGTTCAAGGAGCCGATTTTCCCGATTTCCTGACCAGTTTTTCTCTTGATTTGGGAACGGAAAAGCGAAAAAAATTTCTAAGAACAGGCAGGAATTCCCATCCAGAAACTCTAGCGATAAATAGGAAAAATGTCTAAGAGGTACATTGTGAGTAGTACGTTTATTTCCCATTGTGGGTATTACTGGGTTCAAGGAGCTGATTATCCCAAGTTTCCGACCAACTTTTCTCAGGATTCGGGAAAGGGAAAGCGAAAAAAATTCCTGAGAATGGGCAGGAATTCCTGCCTGGAAAGCCTAGTCAGATGGACTCTCATATTAATTACTGAAAAAGGTGTAAAAGCCCTTGATAATTGCAGACTGAACATACAGTCATAATTGGCTTGATTTATAGAGAGGTCGAAGGCTGTAATATTTTATTCACATTAAGCTGAGACATGAGAGTGAAAAGCTACAGGTAAAGGGCACATTGGCGGTACTGGGGGTGGTGCTTAGAGGTGAACGTGTTTCATTCTCCACTTTCCTTCAGTGTATATATTGGTTTTAAGGGAGTTAGATGCCCCAGCTGTGTGGACAGATTTCTTCTCTTAATTTACATATTTACAACTTCAAATTCAGAACAGAGAGATAATTCTAACACTCTTTTAAATAGCAGGACTATAAAAACAAAATAGACCTTATCGCTGCTCCCTAAGACCAGATTTGGGGGATGGAAAACTACGTCCTAGAGCCAAAATTTACTGTGATGACATAAGGATCCTAGCCTTGTGAGCAGAACTGTACATCAAGGATAAAGCTACACACTTCATTATGTCAACTCTGCCAGGATTGGGGACAACCAAGATCAGAATTCAATCATAAACAGAAGCATACCTCTTTTTCCTTTTTTTCACCCCTGCATTTCTTTCTTTCACGTTCTGTTGATAATCGCACCCTCACTCTGCACTATATGCTCTGGCTGGAAGATAATCAAGATGCCTGACCCCACCTAGCAAAAACGTGAATACTTCTGAAAATCAGCAGAGCATACGTGACTCTTTCTCTCATCACAGGAATCTGCACTGTGCGTGCAATAGCACAAGAATGAGAAAAATGAATGGACTTCATTCAATCTGTGGTGCTCTGTCCACACTGTCAATTTGTTTTCACTACTTAGCCCCGTGAGGCTTTACTGCAGCATTTTCATACACTAGCCTCATCCACAAGCCTTCGCATCAGTTCTGTGGACTAATATCCTCAGAGAAGTGTCTCTTATGATTACACTGGATGATGTTGGTGTCTTTAGTGCAACAGAAAATCATAATTAACAGAGCATACCAAGTGTGTGAGAAGGATCTGCACTTATTCTTACACACGGCAGTGGAAAAGTACTAAATTGTTTAGCCATCTACTGCATTTTGCTTGATTTCAGTAATAAGTTTCCAAAGTATTCCCCAAAGTAATTCTCAAATACTCACTGTCATCCATGTACGATAAGTAATAAAGCCCATAGAGTTCAAGGTGCCACAAAGCAGATCTAGGGAAATGCATGATAACTTTTGAGCAAGATTAGCCAGAAAGCCCTTACCACAAAGACAACATGCTTACCACAAAAATGTAAGTCAGTTGTTATAGTTTGTATGCAATGAAAACTATCAATCTGATCTCTAATGTAAATATGGAGAGCTCTGAGATATGTGACATCTCACTATTAGCTGAGTGTGGGTTAACTGTCACCTGCAAAAGCTGTAGACTTTGAGAACTGGAAGTGTCTGGTCTCATGAAGAGACATGAAACCAGAAATATCTCCCTTGAGGATGAGGATATTCTTTATAATCTTTGCTAATAAACTGTGTGATATGGCGTTGCATAATCAACATAACATGACAAAAGTGAGCTCTTTTTTTTTAAATATCAGAAATTCTTGGAAACTTTTTGAGGGAGGAAACCTTGAAAAACACTATCAAGCTTCCTGTCAAGGAGAAGGGCTTGAGGCATGAGGATTTGAGATGGGAATAAAAATGTGACATCTTTTCTAGACATTGGCCATTGCAAATATTGCCTCTTCAAATGCATCAAAACATGAATGAATAAAGAAGATATGATTAAACACACACACACACACACACACGCACACACGGCTATTATTAAGTCGATGGACCTTGAGGGCATTATGCTAAATGAGATAAGTCAGACAGAGAAAGACAAATACTGTATGATCTCACTTATATGGGGAATCTAAAAAAGTCTAGCTCAGATAAACAGAGAGCAGAGTGGTGGTTACCCATGGTGAAGGTTGCGGGGAGGTGGGAAATAGATATTGGTCAAAGGGTACAAAATTCTACTTCTAAGATTAACAGATTCTGGGGAATCAATGTATATCATAACAAATATTTTTAATAATAATGCATTGTATACTTGAAAGTGTTAAGAGCATAGATCTTATATGTTTCACCACAAATAAAGAAACGTTAATTATGTCACGGGATGGAGGTATTAGCTAATTCTATGGTGGCAATCATTTTGCAATATATAATTGTATCAAATCAACAAATTTTGCACCTTAAACTTGCACAATGTTGTATGTCAATTATGTCTCAATGATGTTAGATAAAAATATGACCTCCTTTGTATTCATTAGTTGATAAGGCACTTGTAAAAGAAAATAAAGAAAATTCTGGAATATATATATAATCTTTTAACAAATGAGCACCAACTATTTTGGAGCTATTTGGTACCTGATCAATCACTGAAATATATAAACACTTGATTAGCAACAAAGGTCAAAACCAGAGAAGAAACGTAAAGTGCTGCAGCAAAATGGAAAGCATTTTAGAAAATATCATTGCCATAATGTCCCCAAAATATGAAAATAGAAAAAAGAATTTGACATGCATTAACTGTGGTAAAGAATAATGAGAGCTGCAATATGAAAACCACCTCATTAAATCTGTATATTGATAGATGACTGGATAAAGAAGATGTGGTACATATATACAATGGGATATTACTCAGCCATAAGCAAAGATGAAATAGTGCCATTTACGACAACATGGAAGGATCTTGAGATTATCATGCTAAGTGAAATAAGTCAAAGAGAGAAAGTTGAGAACCATATGATTTCACTCATATGTGGGATACAAAACTGAAAACAACAAAGGAACAAGACAAACCAGCAAAAACTGATCAACACAGGCAATGCTTCAGTGGTTACCACAGGGGAACCGGGAAGGGTGATGGTAGAAGAGAGTAAAGGGGGTCAAATATATAGTGATAAAAGGAGAACTGAATCTGGGTGGTAAACACATAATGCAATATATAGATGCTGTATTACATAATTGTACACTCAAAACCTATATAAGTTTACAACCCAATGTCATTCCAATAAATTTAATAAAAACATAGTAAAATTGTCATTTTATTATCAGTAAAAAAAAAAAAAAGTCACCTCAGATCCTATTTTCCGTCTCAATTCTAACAGAACTTCTTTTTAAATAAGTGTCATCAGTAGTTTTATAACATAAGATATTTGTGATCTAGGCCACACGGGAAATGGCAAACATAGTTTACATTATATGCACATCACTCATAAAAATGAACACATCTATGTAAATACCAGTTAACTATAGGAAGAATATTACCATATTTCTTTAATATGTCCTTTTCATACTTCAATGTCTTTGTGATAATGTACTTATTATCAAATTACATGTATATTTAATGCAAGTTTATTTTTCTATATAATGTTATTAAAATAAGGCTATATTTTACAACTAATGAAGTTATTCATTGAAATGAAGTATTTCTTAAGGAGTGATCATGCTGACATATATTTCTGATAAATATACTAGGAATTATTGAACACACAAGAAAAACACATTTTTAAACAAAAATATCAGTTTTTTATTAAAAATAAATTTCATTATTTTTCAATATTTGAACTATTTAAATATCAGTTCTCCAAAGTTTTATACTTACCACTGGATTAAATATGGTAGTTCACTGAACATCTTTACCATCTGCTTGCCCTAAACTCATTCTTTCTTCTGGAAGGAAGATAGTGCTTAGAAGGAATATTACCCATATGAAGAAATGTTTCAAACACAAGATTCCGTCTCCAATTTTCTCAACAGCTGGTGATATGCATTTACATTGAGACAAGAGAAACTTTACAAAGACATTTTTTGCAACTTCAAATGATTTAGATTTGTCGTAGTACAGGAAAAACATACTGGCAAATAATTCAAATAATCCTGTAAGTCTCAGAGAAAGGGGGCTTTAAACAAACAAAACGTGATCTTTAATCAGTGAGGTTCTGGAACAAATCTATAGAACATAATTGACTAGCAACTGGAAGTATCGCATATAGGATAGATGATTTAGTCACCTGCTATGGAAAGAACTATTTATATTCATTCAATAGTATGATAACACAATCAGTGGAATGGTAAATTCTGAGGATTCCATATGCATTTTAGGTCTAATATCATGATACTGTGAAAAAGCATGGACTTTGTAGTCAGATTAACCTGAATTCTAATCCTGACTCCAAAGTTTACCATCAGTGTGTTTTACTTTCTTAACCTCTGTGAGCCTCAGTTCTATATCTTTATAATTAGGCTAATAAGGCCTATGCAAGCACTAAATGGACACCATCATTTTCCCATCGGGTAGCAAAAAGCATTGCTCAATTAATATATATGTCAAAGTAAAAAAAAAAAGTACTACATCATGTTCGATCTTCAATTCCAATTAGTTATAGAAGAATTCACCAGCATTAGTAGCACAGAGGTCTGGTATCCCTCACTTGTCTCTCCCTTCCTCCTGAGCATCTCTCAATCTTCTGAAGCCTCAGGTAGTCCAAAGGAGAATTAGTCGCACACCAAGCAGAGATAGCACTATAGTCTGATAAGATGATGCTAGCCTATCTCTAGGAAGATACTTCAGTTGCCCAGTTCCCTAGAAAGATCTCCAGTTTTCTCTGAGGGACAAAGATCACATTCTCCCAATTCCAGTATCTTCCTAGAGTCTCCCATGTTGGATTCCACAATAATAACTCTTAGTGCTTCTTTTTCAGAACTGCACTGAGTCATCCCTAAGGACACAGTCTGCCTCAGGAGACCTGTAGTAAAACTAGTCCCTACTTTAGAAACTCAGACTCATGTTCTTCTTGGGGTTATGCAAAGAAACAAGTAAGTTTAATGTATGTATTAACCTTAGTTGCACTGTGTATAACCAAGAAATTTAACTCTGCTCTGGCACATTTTAAAATAAATAACTACGCACAAAGAATACACCCATTATTTTTAAAAACATGGTATATGCAGGTATATGTGTGCATATAGTATAGCAGAAATAGAGTGACATTCTCCTGAGAGTTACAGCAAAATTCCCTGCTATGATATATATTGGCTCTATTTAGTCTTGATTAGGACACATTTCTTGTGTTGACCAATCACTAAGCTTCTTATTCATAATGTCTGTTCCTGTGTCCACTCATGGGGCAGTTAGGTGGGCTATCACAAACCAAACTGCATGAATTTTGAACTAACGGGGGAAGAGGGATATCTCCAAAGAAAAACTGGTGTGCTATTACCAGAAGGAGAAAATGGACAGAAGGCACAAAGCATATTTATGTGTATAAATATGTATAAGCATATATTAGAGCATGTTATAGCTTTTAGTTTCCTTAGATCCATATGAATATATAAGATTTTGGCCCTGATTAATTAGAAGCTGAATATCGGTGATTAAATTATTTTATATGAGATATTATTTTAATTTTTCTGCTTCTGACTTTACCAGCTCCCCTTGGCCCCAGGCCGAACTCAAGCATGGCTTCCCATCTGTCAGTTCAATCATCAATACTTCTTTAAGACTTGAAATAACTCTGGCCAAAAAGAGAAGCATGTCTGCATTTCAGAAGAGACCAAGTCTTCAACTATCCAAATGTGACCTAAACACCAGGTCAAAGGAAGGCAAAGAGAGAGAAAAAAACAAAAAGAAGCAAAGACGGCATAAAGCTAGTTCTGTTGCATAAAAATGTCTTTCTCACTTTATTCCCCTTGGAAAATAACCGTTTTTTCTAGAATCGTTGGTGCTCAGAAAAATAATATTTAATCTTTTCTGATCCATGTGAACCTAATTCAATCTCTCCCTCCTTATTTTTCTATCTGGCTCCATATCTCAAAAGTAATGTTTGAATAAAAAGTGTTTTGTTTTCTCCCCCAAGCCTCTCCCCGTTCCCTATTTTCATTTTCTATCCTCTTAATTAAAGCTTCCAGATACCATAATGTCTATTAAGCACCTTATATACTTCCTGAGAGACTATTTAAGAAACAGCTGACAGGGTTACTCCCTGCACACTGTGATAAGTGTAACTGGGTCCCCTGACGGTCTGAATAAATTACCTAAGTGAGTACTGGTTCCCTACCATTCTTTAACCCTCAAGGCAGAATCTCACAATTCCTCTGTGTAATCAGCTTGCGTATAAACATAAATGTAAATGGCTGCTCATCTTTCCTGTCCATCGATTTCAGCCCTCTGGAAACTAAGGCTAATGTAAGGAAAAAAAAAAAAAAAAAAAGTACATTATTCTCTGGATAAATCTTAAATCCTGGCATCAGGGCTGAGGAGTGCCTCCATCTGTCTCTTCAGGGACATAAATCTTAAAAGACATCCTATGCAACAAATCTCCACCCTCATTTGTATTTCTCCATCTCCATCACAAGTGGAGACATCAGACATTTTCCTATATGACTGGGGACCTAGGAACAACTGAAAACTGAGTGGGGACAAAATCCTGAAGGAAGCCTACATGCTTACTTGTAAATTAAACTTCTATTAGACCCCACTTCCAATTTCTTTTGTGAGTCAGGAAAAGTGTCCTGTGTGATTCCTCATTATTCTAGATTTAAACCACCAACAACAAAAAGCAACAGCCTTAGCTCCCTCATCTCCCCAAATTTTGAAATCAATTTATCCTTCTGTTCTAGAATCTATGGCAGAGTCATAATTGATGAGGTGCTTATGTTTTCTCCAATTTTCCTGGCTGAAATTGCATGTCATGGCAAAAGTAGTCCGAGTGGTTTCTGGGAATCCACATCTATTTCAGCCATTCCTGGTGGCCTACTCTGGAGTACTAGAATGTCACTCTGCCCCTAATTCCTAATGTACTATCTAGTGAGCATACAGGGTTTTCCAGCTCTACTTGAGAACAATACCCTGACCTCTATCCCTAGGCAGTTACTGTGGCCCTTCCATTCCAGAGAGATTTCTCAGATATGCTAGTCATCTGATTTCCAGGAATGAATTACCATTTGAATTCCCCGCTTCCGCGTGTGTGTGTGTGTGTGTGTGTGTCTGTGTGTCCCCTATACTTATTCTTCACCATTCCATGTCCTCTCCTTTTGCCATGTAACTTTGCAGTGTCCTCCCACTCTGACTCTGAGTTCAGCCATGTAACATACTTCAATGGATGAAAAGCTTCAAAAGCACTCCAGTATTTGAGCTTGCCCCAACTTTTGTTCCTTTTTCACTAATAAGGTAACATGCCATCATGGCCTAGAGAATAAGAGACATGTGAAGAACAGCCAAGTAGTCCCAGTATTCTCAGTTAAGGCCAGTGTAAATCGGCCAATGGACAATCAGCTCTCAGATGAGAGTCAGCCCAGTCAAACCAACAAAGCTCTCACGCATGAGCAATGACTGCATATTGTTTCATGCCACTGAAGTGTTGAGGTCATTTGTCATGCAGCATTATTTTAGCTATATGTGATTGATACCTGAATCATACACTCATTGTTAATATCTGATTATCCATACCACTTCTGCATCTACATTGCTTTACAAAGCAATCAGTTACTTAATATGTCAAGTCAGAAATTCTAAAAATACAAAGAACCAACTATTTGGTGTGTATCTATCTAATTACATTAATATTCAGAAACAGGAAAATGATAGTATAATGATACAATGTATAAAAAAAGAATTGTAACTGAAACTATTACTTGCAAACATTGTATTACTCTATACACCATTCAGAGTAAACAAATCAATGTAGGATCATATTTATGTCAAGGTTTGTTTATATTTTTCTCTTTAATATATTCATATACAAATGATAATATAATAATCAAATTGCAAAAAAAAAAAATCCTAAAAGAGAAGACATTTGCAAACAACACCTCTGATAAGGAGCTAATATCCAAAATATATAAGAACTCATACAACTCAACAACCAAAAAAACAAAGAAATAAAACATGGGCTAAGGACCTAAACAGACACTTCTCCCAAGAAGATATATAAACAGCCCACAAATATATAAAAAGATGTCTAACTTCACTAGTTATTAAAGAAATGCAAATCAAAGCCACAATGAGGTATCACCTCACACTTGTTAAAATGGCTATTAACAACAAGATATTTAATAACAAGTGTTGGAGAGGTTGTGGCAAAAAAGGAACCCTCACACACACAGCGGGTAGGAATGTAAATTAGTACAGCAACTATGGAAAACAGTATGGAGGTTCCTCAAAAAATTAAGAATAGAATTACCATACGATTTAGCAATCCCTCTTCTGGGTATCTACCCAAAAATCTGAAAACATTTATCCATAAAGATATATGTACCCCTATATTCATTGCACCTGTAGTCACAGTGGCCAAGACATGGAAACAACCAAAGTGCCCTTCAATATATGATTGGATGAAGAAGATGTGATATATATATATATATATATATATATATATATATATACAATGGAATATGACTTGGCCATAAGAAAAGATAAAATAGTGCCATTTGTGACAAAGTGGATGGATCTGAAGATTATCATATTAAGTGAAATAAATCAGACAAAAATAGTCGAGAACCATATGACTTCACTCAGATGTGGCTTATAAAACCATAGATATAAACAACAGTTTAGTGATTACCAGAGGGTGGGGGTAGTAGAAGAGGGTAATGTGGGTCAAATATATGGTGATGGAAAGAAAACTGACTCTGGGTGGTGAAAACATAACGCAATATATAGATATATTATAGAATTGTACACTTGAAACGTACATAATTTTACTGTCAAATGTCACCCCAATAAATTTAATAAAGATATAAAAGGGATACCACAAAGACAAAAAAATTCAAAAATTCAAAATTCAAAAACAAAATTCCATCCAATAGTTGTGATTGTTTTTATCTTTATAGTAAGAATTTGAAATAGAAATAAGAAAAGTTCATCAAAAATGCAAATAAAATTCTAAAATTATAATTGACAAATAAATATAAATATCTTAATTTGCATAGAGATTTCTATTATTCATACTTATTTTTCTCCTATATACAAAATAATCATTAATATGGCCTATACAGAAAACATATTTTTTCCGGTGAGAATTTTCACCAGTCAAGTCTGATATGGGCTTGGGTGAACTTGCCTTAGGTAAAGGAGTAAATAAAGAAAAACAGATAATATTCTTCCCATTTAAATGTATTGTCAATGTATTTGTGGGTTAAGATCATACTTATTCAATTAGAATCCTTGCAAGTCACAGAGGAAAAAAATATATATATGTCAAATCTAATATATATATATATATATATATATATATATATATATATATATATATATTAGAATTCTTGCAAGGCACAGAAAAAAAATATATATGGTGATGTTAACCATATATATATATATATATATGCTCTTCTGATATATATGATATATATAATTACTTAATATATATACATTAATTATTTAACATATATCATATAATTGTATATAATTATATAATGTTTTATAGTTAAATAATTATAAACATAATTAATATATAATATATAATTAACTATATATAATTTATATATGTAGTTAATTCTAATATATATATGTGTGTGTGTGTGTGTGTATGTAACATCTTTTTAATAAGGACCCTTTTTAAAATACAGTAAGGCCACATTACCCTAGATGTTTACATCTATATAATACCTCTAAAGACGTCAAAATAGTAAACATCCCAAACCTTTCCAATGATGTATATAGAACTTCTGAAATTTCTATTTATATACAGTTTTGATTCACTAAAACCAAAAAGGATATATTACCAATATTAGTAAATATTGTCCATAAATTAGTATACTGAACACCAAAAAATAGTATATTGAACTTTAATAGAAGTGAAAAATAAATATTAAAATGTATGTGTGTGTATGTAAAAAATGCATTATTTAAAAGATTTTATTTTATTTTATTTTGTTTGTGAGTTCCCATATTTGTAGAGCAAGGTGTTTATTGTGGATTCTACATTTATTCACATATTTATTCAACAAATGTATTAAGTGGCCACACTTATGACATAAATGCTCTTTCACTTCTGCAGTACATTAGCATAAAAGAAAATGACTGATTTGGGGGATTACAGGAAGTGAAAGTTTCATCATCACCATCAGTCATTATTCTGTGAGTTTAAAATGTATGAAGCAAAACTGGCAACTAGATAAGAACATGACTTTGATGCTCTCGTCAGTATATCAGTGTTAGGAGGTATTTTAAGAGGATCACATCATTTGAGAGATCCACAGTTAAACACTTTAATGTAACTTTTGAATAAATCATGCATGACATGTATAATCACCAAGAATAGGCACTTGATTATGAGATTGCTTCACTATATGTCACCAATTAAAGTAAGTGCCTAGAAAAATATTTTCCTTAATGCAAGACTTTCAAATGACCGATGAATCATAGACAAAATATTCTCAACAATAATTTGTGAGAATTCACACAAGTCAGATTTCAAATGTATGTAGTACTCTGTTTATAGAAATCAAAGATATGAAGTATAAATGAGTCCTAAGAAACAGCTGCCTTGAAAAACAAATCTAATTTATTATATTAATATATAATTGTTGTTACTAAACAGGTCATGAACAATATAAGTATAATGGCAGAATTGCTAATTAAGAGGATGCCTTTTGGTATATGATGAATTAGATTTGTGAATCTTTGTCAATATAATGAAATGACAAACCATAGTTTTTTATCACTTATTCTTTATGTGACTTCAGAGTTTTCTTTCCCTCAGTATGTTATAGCAGTTTTTATTATTGTAAAACAATAAAAATAAAATCAAAGATGAAATGGCAGGCCCTCACATTATCTTACCCCTACAATTGTGCTTTTACAGTTTGTACCCATTGCAATTATGTTTGCTAACTCCTTCCAAGGTTAAATATGTATTATATTTCTATTAAATATCATGGGAATATTTTGTTGTACATTTGCTTGTCTAGCCTAGGAGAGTAACATCAAAAACTGGTGTTCTTAAACTATCTACCTTTCAAGATCTTACCTTCAGATAGAATGCCAAATTTGATGTAAAAAGTAATACTTAATCTCCTTTTACAAGTGAATCACATGAGGTTTATTGTGTAATTAAACTGTGCATTTTAAAAACTGAGAAAAAGTTTCTAAAGAATTGATGACAAATACTTGTTAAACATAGATTATAAATTATACACCCAAGTTTAAAAGGTTTTGAAAATAATCTACATAGAATGGTAGGAGAAAAAAATGCATTCCCCAAAAATCTGAATGATCAAACATGACAAACTATATTATACTCCTTAATGTATTCTATCTGTGACGGTTATACAGAGAAGTATATATGATGCATGGTGCAGTCCTTCACTTGAAATGTACATTTTTGAACCTTTACACATGATTCTTTCAGGGAAAATGTCTAAGGAATCACACATCATTGTGTGATAGTTAACATTAGTGTCAAGAGAATAAGTAATTTGGTTCAGTGTAAGAGGATGTTAAAATGTTTACCACTTCAATTACATTCAAATATTCTCTTTTGCAAATCAAGCCACACTATGTCTATACTTCCTAAAACTGACCTTTCTCCAGGAACCAAGAGTATAACATATAACTTAGAATGAACTTATATCTATATTTTTCATCCCCACCCCTCATAGGGCAGAAGAAACAACTCAGGTGATCAGAACCAAGCCAAACCTGCATAGAGATTTTTGGTTGAATTATCAGAATATGAACTTTATTATTTGTTCTTGTACTAGGTGCTGGCATGGTATGAATTGAAAGCTCCCAATAGCCAACATATGGATTTTAAGAACAGGTTCAAATAGCAAAGAAAGCAAATGAAGAGATCTATCCCAGAGTAATATTGGAGCCTTAAATCCTTGTAACAATCCATATCTACATCTTGGGTTTTCAATTACAAAGAACAATACATTGCTTCTTTTTTTTTTTCTTTTTCTTGTGAATAAACTTGATTAGGCAAAGAGAGAGGATCCAAGGGAGAAGATGAATAAATAGAATGAGAAAACAATGGAATGTCTTAGAAAGACAGTGACATGATGAGATTGGCAGCATTGTCCAGGAAACATGGACACAGGAGAAGGAAACAGAGGCACAGGAAGTGAAGAAAGGGAAAACAGGTGAGTTGAGTGTTATGCAAGAAATGATGAAGAACTGAAGAAAAGGATAGGAAGATGGTCTGATTCTAAAGCTATTAAGGTGGCAGAACTGACAGAAACTTTGTAGCATTTGATGAGATATGAACAGAAAGGGTGAGAGAGAAATAGAAAGTCGTATACAGGTTTTGAGCTTTTTGCAATCTGATAGCATTAGTCACTGAAATAAGAATACAGGAAAGAAAGAGAGGTTGGGAAGCAGGGATAGAGAAGAGATCATGAACTCAGTTGCACAAAATTAATTTGAAATACCTTTGGAAAATGGAAGTTCCAAGACACAGTTGGTTTTGCAGGTCTGAGTTTTGCAATGAAGCTTGTTGATGTTAGAGATATAATTTTAACTGCCATCTGCAGACAGGACTTAGTTAAGAATTTAACAGTGGGTGAAATAAATCAGAAATCATATGAAATAAGGGAAGAGATGAAAAACAAGGAAGTATAACTGAGCATATTATCATGTAAAACATAGAGGAAGATCTGCCTAAAAATGAACCTGAAATGTGTCTTGAAAAATAAGTTTTGTTTTTTCTGTTAACAATAAGACAAAATATAATTTGTACCATGAAAATTAAGAGAAGAGAGAGGTTCAAAGATCAAAGAGTAGTCAGCAATATTGAATAATGCAAATGGATGAAAATAAGACAAGGACTGAGATCTTCCATTGAATTTAGCAGGGAGGAGGTTGGTGGTAATATTAGGCATATCACATAAGTGGTGGAGTGGGAGACCAGATTGCAATGGAAACAGTGAAACTGCTTTAATAATTCACTAATGGGTCATTTAATTTGAAGTTCCGTTCAAACTTATGAATCTAATTCTTTATAGAATCAAGGATCCCTGGAAACCTGGTCATTCCTATATGAGACTCCCAAGAAAGAATATCACTTTCCATATAAGGAAAATCCTAATTTAAAAGGATAGGAGGCAACATTGGATGTCTCAGGAATCATAGCTGATGTATCCTACATGGATAAATAAGCACCTCTAACATAGTGGGTGGGTTAAAAAAATTCATGACTTAAAATAGATTTGACAAGCAAGATATTTTATAACATTTATATATGATCAAAAAACAAAGCAAAATGAAATGCACTAAGACATATTCTTTGTGTGAATGCTATACTTTATCCAAAAATCTTGTTTCTATTTTGTTCCTTGTTAAATTCCTACCCTGCAAATTGCTGAAAAGCTGCAGGAGGGAGAATTTCCTGATGAGCTATGTAACAGCTTATTCCTTCCTCCTGTGATGTCTTCAACATCCATGTTGAACATTAAATTGCACTGCAGCAGAAATAACTGTGATAGTAAGCCTGGCCGCTGCTGGTGGTGGTGGTATTTGTGTGTGCTTTAAACACAAGCTAAAGGCTCGAGGTGACTTAATAGCTGCAAACATAATTCACAGACAAGGAACTAGCATATACCTAATAAGTGAGAAACCTAATTTTTCCAAAGGAGCAATGATTATAATCACCACCTTATGGAGAGCAATTGATATATTTCTGGTATCTTGTCATCTAGAAGATAGTCAACAGACATCTTTGTTTCTAGTCCATGTATAAATGCAATTCTTTAAAAATCTGCCACTCCAAAAAATCACTTTTTCTTAATTTAATTTTGAAATGCAAATTTGTGATGTTAAGATGTAGATTGATAAAAGTACTTAGCAGTTATCCTCCACACACTCAGCTCAGCATTGGAATCAAAGGAAATATTAAACCACAAGAACAAAGAAGCAGCAAAATAAAATGTGTGATTTCAACAAATGTGTTGAAGTTTGAAAGTGGATGAGAAGTAACTTATTTAGCTAATTACAGAAAATTGCATAGCAAATGACAATATGTAAAAATGTAAAGGAGCCTATCAACTACACATCATATGAGAAACTTAGCAAACAGAATTACATAGCATGAGAAGCAGGGGAGGGTAGTGATGTTAGTTGAGATACCTTAAACGAGGGTATTGGTTTAATTATCATGATCCTACCCCAAGTGCTGAAAAATCTTCCCCTAAACCTTCTTCTGTCTGATAGCTTAGATACTAGAGTGTTTTCTGCAGACACTGTCACAGAGCCCCCAGACTTTGTGTCATCAAACATAAGGCTACCTCTTTGCCTGAATACATCACAGTGAAACTCACTCGTGACAAGCCCTGCACATAAACAGAAGACTGCCAAAGAGTGTTTCAGCACTTTGCCATTAGTGACATAGATACCTATATGTTCATAAAAAATGATTTCCCATTTCTGTAGTAAGGTCAAGTAGGAAGATGATTTTCCATCACCAAACCATTTCCCTACCAAGATAGTTGTGATGGTTAATTTTATGTGTCAACTTGACTGGACCATGGGGTGCCCAGATATTTGGTCAAAAGTTACTCTGAGTATATCTTTGAGGGTGTTTCTAGATGAGATTAACATTTGAATTTGTAGACTGAGTAAAATATTAATAGATTGACTTCCCAAATTTGAAAGACCCTCATCCAATTCATTAAAGGCCTGGATAGAACAACAACAACAAAAATGTGTAAGGGCTTTCTCTGCTGATGGGGTTAAGGTTTATTCCTGCCTTTGGACTCAGACTGGAAATGAAACTTCCACCGTCACATGTCCTGGGTCTACAGCTTGTCAACTGTAGATCTTGGGAATCTAGCCTCCATCACTGCATGAGCTAATTCTGTATAATAAATTCTGTATAAATAATTCTGAACAATAAATCTCTTTATATATAAATATAAATTTTATATATATATATTATATATATATATATATATATATGGCAATGAGGCAGTATAGGTCTGTGTTCCAATGTTACTGAAAGGAGGGCTGCCATCAAATACTAGCATGATCTGCAAAACATCTTGCTGAAAACATAAAGAAAGATATTTGGTAAAGTAAGCAACAAAAATCCATGTATTGATGGAAAAACAAATAATGGAAAATAAAATCACACCCTACTGTTGATATAGTATCAGCATATTAAACTAACTAGGATTTATGATATATTACTGTATTTGGAATTTTGGATAGGATAAAAAATGTGGTGATGATAAAAGCAGCCAAGGGTTTAAGCACTTTAATTGGAAATAATACTTTAAATTAATAAATTGAAATAACATTTTAAATTAATAAATTGTGATAGCATCATAAGCATATTATTTAGAAATATAGATATGAATAAAAAAACAACCTCCAAAAAAGAGTTGAACAATGTTGCATATAGGGACTTAAATAGAGAAGCAGGAACTAGTATATATTCAATGATATGCACAATTTTATTTTTTTAACCATCCCATCTACTGCTTTGATTAAAATAAAAATGATCTCTAATAAGTTGCATAAAATTGATATTGATATTGAAATTTTGAACACTTCAATTATATTTTGGCAAACTGTTTTATTTTCTCGTGTGTGTGTGTATGTATGCGTGTGTCTGCCTGTGAGTATATGAAAAAGTGAGGAGAAATAGTAATCTACATCAAATGACAACTGTTTACTAAATATATATTATTCCCCATAAATACTAGACATTTTTTTGCTTTAGTATGTTCTAATTCACGCAATATCTTCCAGTGAAGTTACCATCATTTGAAAAAAATTATTTGCAACTATAATAATATGAGGCCTTATTATATGAAGCCCTGTTGAATTTTATTCTATTCTTTACATTGCTATATGAATACAAAGTAAGAATTCATATAATGTATGCTATCCAAAGCTCAGTATATCCTGAGTGAAACTTTCTCAATAAATCTTATAAAAGTGTCTGAAATATTTGCTGTCATTTTCTGTAAAATATATTAGCACACCAATGTAGCAATAGCTAATGTTCAAAACCAGAGCATTCTATTCCACGTTTATAACATCAGATAGAAAGGTTGTTTAACAGACTGTCAAGACCTATTAGATGAAGAGACTCATGCAGAGATATTAAAAAATAAAATTAACTAGGGAGGGGGAAACTGTTCTACATCATTTACCTTGCAGAAGTTAAGTGGATGACATATTCAAAAGTACAGTGAATAGTTCCTGGCAAACAGTATATGTTCAGTATTTATTCTTTCTTTCATCATTTACCAAACAAATTTAGCAACATGTCAAAGGCACCAGGGAAAAAGTATTCAAATTAAACTCTTGCATACATTCTTAGACTGCTTTTGTCTAAATATAGCTATATATAAGGAACGTATTTAATGAAGAGAGCTCAGTATTCTAAAATTTAAGAATTAAGAAAAAGTTCAAATAAAAAAACCCATAAAATTGATATTGAAATTTTGAACACTTCAATTATATTTTGGCAAACTGTTTTATTTTCTCATAATCTACCTTATAGATAGGAGTAACTTTACTGCTTTCATAGTGCAATTTTCACTTAAACACCATGCACATTCTTTTTTATGCTGCTTTGTGCCATCTCTGCTTGCAATTCAGAAAAGCAAGCACATGTTTATCTCACTTTTACAAATCCTCTTTCTCACTTCTCAGTTTTATGCCTTTTTCTAACTTAATGGTCTACTTCTCTTTGTCCCTAGTCCATCTTCACTCTTATTCCAAACATTCACTCTTTCCAAATCCCAACCACCTCTCTCTTCCACAAATAGTCCCTGTATTAACTAAATAAATATGTTAAAGTGACCAAAAGTCACCACCAAAACAAGACAAAAAATGTTCTTTGTCATAGCTCTTATTTTAATTGTTCTTAAGAAAGTAGGACGGATAGTGGGAAGACCACCTCTCTAGCCATTCTGCCAATCAATACTATCATCCTCTGGAAAGCAGACAAGAGGAAACTATTCTATTGCAGTGTTTCATAATAAAACACCTAAACATCATTTCAGTTTTTCCTTACTCTACGGGAACTAATATTCAAAACAAATATGCATTCACTGATTAAATATTTATTGAGTGCTCCATAAATCCTGGACACTGAGCAAGTTAGTGTAACTACTAAAATACGCTGTTCAAAGCCCCAAATGAAATATACTCTTTCATATTTAATTCATAGAGCATGACTGTTAGGTAGAAAATGATATCCGAGTTTTAATAATAATATCTGAACCAACGATAGTTTATCAATGTTAAATTATTTATTATATTCTATGTAGAATAAGGGTTGAGGCAAGTGAGAATTTGACTTAAGCTCTGACTCCAAAACCTCTACTGAGGAATCCCACCTAAATGATGATGATGATGATGATGATGATGATGATGATGATGATGACAGATAGCAGTCTCCATATCCTGAGACAGTTCTTGGTTCCAGGTCTTATGCTAAGGTGTTTTATACATGTGAATCAATCCTTTGTTAATTAACCCTTTACAGACAGAAACTAGGATTGAGAGGTTAGATAACAAGCTCATCACTAGTTAAGAACTAGAGCAGAATTAAAGCTAAATGCCATCTGTTCTCCTCCCATCCTCTCTCTCTCTCTCTCTCTCTCTCTCTCTCTCTCTCTCTCTCTCTCATTTTTCCATCTCTCCATCTCTGGATCACACAAGCTATCTTCTCTTTCAACCTGTTTCTCTCTTTCTATGTCTGATTTGGCATCTGTCTTAATCACTCTTTTTGTCTCTGTCTTCCGACTGTTGTCTTTATTCCCCATTCCCTATCTTTTCCCCCTTAAAAACAAACAGACAAACAAGCAAATAAACAAACAACAGCATTTGTCTTTTTGCCAGCTTTTTTCTGTCCACCTCTCTGTTCATTTAATTTTTTTTCTTCAGGGATCCTTTTCGGTCTCTCTCTCCACTTCTCTCTTCTTTTTTCACTGTTTATCTCAGTCTCTTTATGCCTTTTTTTTGCTTATCTTTTACTCTGTGTCCTTAAATTTTTTATATTTCTTTCTATGAGCCTCTCTGTTTCTCATATGACATTCTCTGAGTCTCTCTTTGAGTGTTATCTCTGTATCTCTCTCTGACTTCTTTGTGTCTCAGTCTCCCAGACAGTGTCGTAAGGTTCTAAAGCAATAACAACTGTTTATCCAGTTTTAATGAACCTTCTTTGGATTCCAGTGGTGTCCTGCAAAGTTGAAGAAATCAGTCCCTTAAATGATAAAGCAAAAAGAAAATCCACTGTCCTTGGACAAACAATTTGCATTTCCATAAAGATTCAGTGATGCAGAATCAGAAAAGGCTCATTCTGACACCTCCATGAAAACAACAGGGAGAGCATTCATTAGCTTAGCTCCCATTTGAATGATGCACTTCATCGCACACACCGCTGTCTTCCTCCACTCAGGAAACAGTGTTTAATTCTGCCTGAAACCCGCCCTTTCACTAGACACTAGAATGAATGACTTTTCAAAGTAATAGGAACTACACATCTGCCATTGCCTGAGAATGCTTGCACTCTAAAAGCCATAAAACAGTTACACCTCCTGTCAATTTCTTATCCATCAAGGGACACAATAAACAAGCTTTGATATTTTTTTCCCCATTTACCAGGACAATGGAAAGAAATGCTTGATATTCTTTAGTTTCTTGAAGTAATGACTGCTTTTGCCTCTTACATTTATACCTCCAATAGCCATGATTTGATATTTAAGGTTGAGTGCAACCTTTAAACACCTTGTGAGATAAAAGGAAATGTGTCCATCACAGTGCTCAGGTATAAACTTTTACTCTTTAGACTGGAAATCACCTTGTTGCTGTTATAATTTGCACACACACACAGAGACACACACACACACACACACCAGCATCTTGATAATTCATTGCTAGAAAATTATATTGATTAATTGTACTTTAGCTTATTCAACAATTCACAGGCTTTTTATTCTTTTTCTTGGCATACCCTTACAAAAACTCTGATAGGCTGAGTTTTATAGATGTGGACGCTGAGACAAAAATGTTTAGGGAATGTGCCGAAGTTTCCAAGGAAAATAATTGTTGTCTTTGTACCAGAATCTGAAGTTTCTATGCTCCTTCCTTCAATGAATACAGTGTGTGTGTGTGTGTGTGTGTGTGTGTGTGTGTGTGTGTGTGTGTCTTGCTCATTAGCGTGTGACTTATTTACAGGCTGACACTAAGTCACACCCATCTTCACAGTCCTGTAAATCTGGCACTTTGGTTCATACATTATAGGTGGTGATTTTGCTTCAAGGCCGCACTATTCCTACTCACACTCTAAATTACCTCCTTACCCCCCATCATTCATATGTGCAAGGAAGTAATGGTTGTATTTGGAATTTTTGTGTATATTCTCTGGTTCTGTCACTATTTTAATTAAAATGGCTCCAGTATTCAATTTAAAAGGAAGTTACAAATAAATTCAGTTTCTGAGTGCTGAACCTTTGAAATTTGTAGAGATTCTACCAAGAGAACATAATTTTGCCATAAATTACTCACAGTAGCTCTTTTTTTCACTTGAAATTGACTATGAACACTAATTAATTCCCATAGTTTCTCCTGGAACCCAGTGATATTTGAGCATAAAACTAATACATTAAGCCCCATATGTCATCATTAATTTTGAAACTACAGTCTGCTACATTATGTATTAATAACAAAAATACCATTACAAAAGAAGACATATCTATGTACAAACAAAGTTTTAGTTGAGAGTAACAAAAAACATTTTAAAAAGTCACCCCTTTTAGTAAAACTATTTTTTATATATTATAATTGCATATAGCCTTCCACATGTGTGCATGTGAGAGAGCCAGAATAACAAAATAGTTCAAGGACACCAGCGCTGTCGATAGTAAGAGAAGTCTTAAAAAAAAACCCAAAACAAACAACAAAAAACAGTGGAAAAAGAAAAAAAAAAGTGATGTTACCAAACATACTCTTAACATAGAGTCCGAAACAAAAGTAAACTTTCAGACAATAAATGTTGATTTAGAAGCAATTTCTTTATCGAGATTATTATTTCTGCAAACTTGAATTTATTCATGTTAGAATCCTCAGTGCAACTTAAAACCATATATGCTGCCCATTTTAATGCTACAATAAAATATAAGTACAGGGGGTTTCTGTGCTAGGAAAAAGTTGAGATAACAGCTAGTTTATGAGAAAAGTTTGGTATTACTTTACACCATATAAATAGAAACAAAAGTTCTTATTGTCTGAAACTATACCTGCACATTAACAGTAAGAGGGGAACCCAGCCACCCTTAAACAGCATTCACATTGAGAAGATGATGATGATGATAATGATGATTATTATTATTATTTGGTTTTACTTTTACTGTTATTGTAAAGGCTCATTATTTATGCAGGAGGAGAAAGCCCTCATGATCAAGTGATTACAGAAAGGTATGATTAATTGTTCAACATACAATTGCCTGACACGCTTTTTGTGATCAAAGAAAAATAGTTATTTTCTTTGAGAAGAAAATAGAAATTACCTTTCACATTTAACTTAAAACTTAGCCCATGTAGCACAATACTGGAGAATTTTTGCAAACGGCTTCAGTTTATGTCTCCCTGCCTGCCTTTCAAGTTGGACGATAAAAAGACGAAATGCATACTATGCAAAATTTAAATGTGGGAAGACTAAGAAAGTTTGTGATGGGCATTTAACTTGAACTCTGAGTTTTTTCCTTCTTAGAATTATTAGTGTTTTTTAGAACTTTTTTTTTTTTTTTTATAGTTTAGATACTAAGCTCATCTAATAATATCATTAATGGATATATCACTTTAAAAAATTCTCTTAGAAAATGAAAAGGTTAATTTAAACCTCTTTAAAAAGAATACTCAAGATTTTACCCCATAATATTCCAAACAAGTAGCTAACAGCAAGATAGCAGATACTCTGATCTATTCAGGTCCATTAATGGTTAATGCTTAGGGGTCATTTTTGAGGTAAAGTGAGAAGATTCACATCCCCTGCTCAGTCCATCTTTGCAACAGCTGAGAGGTGAGGCTGTCCCACCTCTGTGTAACTGGGTGTACATTAAATTGCCCTTTTATTTCATAGGGGAACGAGTCCACAGTCAAGGAGATCAAGTTGCTGAAATTTGAAGACTCACATGTACAGACAAATGCAGTGACTCACACTTAACCACGGCAACAACAACAAAAAAAGTAAAGAAACTTATAGAAGAGCCAAGTTGTAGTAAAAAATAAGTTCACGATAACATATACAAAAATTGTCAAACATACTGTGAAAACTATAGGAAGCATTATCTGCTTAAATTATAGCTCTTTTACAATTATTTGCTTCTCTGAGGTGAAGCAACACAATAACTCTAACCCTTAAGTATTTGGTTACTACATTTGACAATTAGCTCTATTTGTGAAAGGAAATGAGTACGGACTCAGAGTTAACCTTACATGAGGCGGTCATATTATACTCTCGTTAACAATGGCTGTTTGCGTACATGCTACAACTCCACCAAATCGATGACCATCTGTGCAGATGAGAGATACACATTAGAGTACTAGCAGACCAGGTCTGGAACTCAGGGTCCTCCTTCCCTGTTGCTACCAAAGTATATGTTTAAAGTAAAGGTCACACCACAAAGTGGGAAAGCTCTTAGTATTATGTAGTATTAATTTTGTATTATAAGGATAAAGTCCTCCCTAATTTGAATTCTTAATACACGGGGGTACTTTTGTAAAGGAGCAAGTATTCTAATACACTAAAACACCTGTAGTGAAAACATCAGGATCCTCTATATTATAACAAAATACAAAATACAATGCAGTCAGCTGCCAGGCAGAGTTAACCACCTTAACTTACCCACTAACTATAACCTCCAGCAACTACCACACACAAAACAAAACATTGCATACACATATTTGCACGCACAAAACCCAAACATAGCATGCCAATATTTATGCCCCTTTTTCTATCTTTTGTCAGAGAGACAATAGCAAAGAAAGTGGTTGAAAATTAACATTTTTTAAAATTGACAAATCCCCCAGAGTTATACTTCAAAAGTGTATGTCTTTCTAAATATTATATTCATGTGTCAACAAAATTACATACCACATAGTAATCAGGAAAACTGAGAGCATAAGGAGTTGGGTTCATTCATCCAGAAGATAATTACTTGTACATCGTTACTACTCTAATCTTTGAACAAGCATGACAGAAAGTGATATCATGAGAGACCCATTGTACTGAAACAAAGTCTTAACTTTCTCTGTACTTCACTGCTGCCTTAAATTGGAAAGATTAAGAAAAGGAAGGGGGGGAAAGAACTTACTTGCCGATTTAAAGTTTCATCATTAGCCCATGTAAGATTGTGCAGCAAGTTTTCTTGCCAAGGCTGCCTCCCGCACATCCCTTTCAAAACAACCAGTGCTCATAATCTAGGTCCAAGACGATTCGTTCACACGTTACACTTCTTGATTCTGTGAGGCATTATTATCCAGTCTTGCATCATCAATAAAATGTTATAGAGGAAAAAAAAAATCACCTCAACATATTAACCCAGAAGGCATGCATCTTTCTCCCGGTGCTGAGATGTATGTCAACTGCCTTAGTTATCACAAGCAACTAAGTCTAAGCTGCTAGCAGGAATCTGTCTGCCCTCTATCTGTCGCTATTAGCGCAGCATGTGGATTCACTGGCACTGAAGCCACAGCAATTAGCTGCTCTGCTTCTCACAGCACATACAGGATAGAGCTGAGTGTGCTAAACCACAGTGACTGGTGAGCTCTTTGAACCAATTAGCTGTAGGTGCTACAGCCCAAAAGACAAATTGATGTCCCATGATCATTGATGTTGGCTGCTTTATTGGTACTGTGTCCTGTCATCCTGTCTGGTGATTCTCTGTTCTCTTTTGTGTGGTTGTTTTTATTTTTTTATGTCATAGGGACTAAGAAGTTTATCAGCTTACATTCAATGACAATATTATTGACAATCAAAATAATTTCTTAAGTTCCTTGCATCATTCTCTCTTTCTCTCTCTCTCTCCCCCCAATGCCCAAATTTACTGTTATATCAAGCTTTCCATACCCCCACATCTTTTGGGCATAAGGAAACTTCACATGTTTTATAAGAACTAAAAACAGACTTTTGGGTGTTTTATAGGCACATATGACTCATACAAGGGTGTTATGGGGAAACATACTAAAAGAAAAGTTACAGCATATTTTTAAAAATATGGTGATATATGAGACCTTCACAACAAAGTTCTGAAAATGGACATGTAAACTGTTCAAAAAAGGCATTCTGATGTCTAACCCAGGTATCCATTTCTTAAGGAATCTACCATACCCAGAATGTATTCAAGGCCATATCAAATTTTGCCCACACATACATCTGAGCCTCTGAGAAGAAAGACTCTAAAAAAAAACTGAAAAATCAAAGCAATTTCAGAATGTATTATAGTGCTTGTGACAGAGCAAATACCCTGAGGTTGGCTAGAAATGACAATGTGAAGAATACACAGACAAAATCCCCATGGCACATGTTTTTTTTTTTTTTTTTTTCTCATGGACAAGGTGGAATATGTATCATTATGATACACTCACCCCTACAAGAAAAAAAAAATACATATATATATATATATATATATATATATATATATTCACAGAATGTCTCTAGAGTGTCACCATATTTACACACATACATTCACAGAAAGTAACATCTCATTTAATACAAAACTCACCTATCTTGCAAGTTCAGTTTTTGAGGGGAAAGGGGAAAATTCTGCAGAATGTGGAAATAACCCAAGGTCAGCCAAATGTGTCATAAATGTCAAGAAGTAAAGTGTATATGAGTTAATCACAGATAAATCACAGGTGAAGCACTAGAGCACTTCGGCAGATCGTGGTTGCACTTATTTTATATCTGACTCAAACTGAATAATTTGCTACCTTCAAAGCGCAGAAGATTGGGGGACAGTGGTGAGGACTTCTAAGAGACAGACACACATTTTACAGTTGTGGGAATTGATGTCTTAAAATTTTAAAAATTGATGATTTAATGAAGATGACTTTAACAATAAATGATTAAACAAAGTTGTATACATTTTGTTTGGGAAGACTTTTTCACTTCATTGAACATCACATATGTGCAACAACTCACACACTGATATTGTTGGTTAAATAAAGCAGCTGGTATTCCAAAGATTGTTCCAGTAACAATACGAATTATTAAATGCAGTTTTTATTAATGACAAAGTCAATCTCATTCCCGGTGATGTTCAATTATAACTTTTATGACACATTAGAAAGATAGCTAGAATACAAAAAATCTTATCTCTTCCTTAGCCCTCTGATGAACTAAATCATTATCAATTGAATTCTATGGATGACAATAGTGTTTTTTTTTTTAATATCACCACATTTAGATTTTGGGGAAAATATATTTAATAAGAAACAAAAAATACATAATTACAGGATGAATATAGGTAAATATTAAGGAACCAGTTTTAAAACATAATAAGTAAAAAGGTCACTGAAAAACCTACTACCCTGAGATAATTTCTGTTAAAAATATGGTGTATAATTCTCTAGACTTCTCTAAATACCTGTCTCTCTGTATGGCTCTCTCTCTCTTTCTTTCTCTCTCACACATACATTTTAAAGCCAAAGTAAATCCCATTGTACATATTAAATTTTACACCGCTTTCTTTTAAAATATATCAGTGACATTTATTTTGTCAACAAATCCAGATTTAAACATAATTATTAATGATGTTTCATTATATTTGCATAAATATAATTTATATAAAATACTTATGTTTTGACTTTTAGGTAATTTCTAATTTGAATATATTTGTAGAAATATATTTTATTCTATTCTGATTGTAATTTGCATAACTTCTAGAATGGAAAAAATTGGTCTATGGGAACTAGTCATTCATGACTATCAAGTGAACTCTTACAGATTTTTGAGTATGTCTTAGTATCCCTAATAATTTAAGTTTTATGAGGCCAGAGCATGTTTAATTTATCTTTGTATGCCTTACTGCCTCTAGCTAAGTCTCACATATAAAGCACATATTTAATGAATTGAATAATTCTGTTGACAAAGTACATATCTAAAACTCCAATACTGCACCTGCCTAATGTGCCCTTGAAATAAATTATTTTAAATGCTATAAAACACTCCTTCCAAAGTAAAGAATAGACCTCTATTTTTCTTAACAATATTTGAAAGTGCTGGAGCTCATGGGGGATAGAGAATATAGGAGGTAGATTTTAAAGGACCAGAAACAACAATCCAGGATAAAAAGACCAGACACAGCTTCGAATTAGAGAACAAGAGAGTCTGAAATTTAAGAATGAATGAGAGAGATATACATGGAAACAAGAATTGGTATTAAGATTAAGGACCTATCACTACTAGAAGAATTCAAAAAAAAAAAAAAAAGAGGGAAAAGAAAGAAATAAAATATATCTACTATGAGGATAAATATATCCTCATAGTTTAACTGTGATTTAGGATTAAGTTTAGGATTGGGATACAACTGGAATTATGGGACTATTCACAAGGGGGGTTTCCAGCAAAGTGGATGAGTGGCACCATGCTGTGTTAAGAACATACATTAGATAGCCCAGAAGCTGTTAAGACTTAGGAATTGAACTTGGAATTGGTTTCTGGCTCTGCCTCTTCTAGCTAGCTAGTAACCTGGCAAATAACCTGACTTGTTTAAGTCTCAGTCAAGCTTCTCATTTATACTGAGCAAAAAAATCACAGAAAACTGAAAAAGCTGTTTGATTCTGTTACTAAAGAGCTTGCTATTCTCTAAGCACATTATGCTTATTCACGCTTCTGTGACTATGTCTATAATTTGAGAGACATATCAGCATCATAGGCAAGAGTGTTGGGGCCAGCATGCAAGTGCCTGAGATCTAATGGTTGCATGACCTTGAACTGATTCCTTAACCTCTCTGAGACTCTGATTTTTAATCTGGATATTAACATAGTAATAACACCTACACCATGAGCTTATTAAGATACTTATATTTGATATACTTTGCAAATACTTGTAACAGTAAATGGAATATAACATTTATTTCGGAAATTTTAGGTATTACTATGAGCATTTTTAACAAAAGCTTGGTAAGATTAGGCTATCAGTAGACATTGAGAGAACAAACATATCTAAAAAAGTTCCAGATAAAGCAAACCTTTATAATGCCATGCTTTAAAATTTAGTTGTTTTTTGTTTTTTTTGGTTTTTTTGTTTTGTTTTATCAGAAAGTCACTATTGAATTTCAGGCAAGGATATCCTATGACAAGTTACATGTTCTAAGTTTTTATTTGCCTAAGGGCTATAGAGTGAGTGTTAAAGTGGAGATACCTGGGGCGACTCTGAACCAAAAGACCTGGAGTAGGCCTAGGAGAATACACCTGAAGCTAAGCCTAGGTCCCTTCACTGTTGCAGGAGACCCCCAGTCACAGCTCCAGCTCATGCGTTTCCGAGGACTCCCACACAATGCCATTGTTAAGCACTTGTGTTTTGGAGCTGACCATGGGAATTGGAAACTCCACTCTGAAATTCACCAGCCAGTTGATCTTCACCAAGCTGCTTCATTTCTAAGCTTCAATTTCCTCATAAGTAAAATGCTGACAGAATTAGTATTTTAAGATTAAATAGAATGTGCATATAAGGTATTGTTTTGTAGGCTGTCTGGCATATGTTGTTTGTATTAAAGCATTTAAGAAGTGCTGAATAAATGTTAATTATATAGTGATGATTATCTTTCATGAGAATGGGAAAGAGAGGAGCTTTAAAAGTTAAAGGGACTTGGGTTTGAGTACTGCTTTGAGACACTTAACTTCCTGAGCTCCCATTTACCACCTTTAACCAAGGTCATAGGTAAAGGTACCTGGGGAGGAGTCAGTTGGGGCTGAAGTCCAGTGTGCTCAGGAGATGAGCCCCGGTGTTCTGGCTTGGGCTGTGTCTATGCAGAGGAGGAGACACCTTTTCCTTCCCACAAAGGCAATGCTGTGCCATCTATAGTCCACATTTACCCAAAGATTCCTTTATCTAAATTGCATGATGCATAAATCAGCTAGATATCCTGCCTAGAAGAGCATGGTCTGTCATATGAGGTAAGGCAGGTAAACTACATAGCACAAAGTCTGACAAGAAGGACAGGTTCTTTAAAACATAGCAATCACACATATTTGAAATTAGGATTTGTTTCCTTTATTAGAGGAGAAATTGAATATATTAGGTGCTTGAGAAAGATTTTAAATATTGAATCTACCTTTATATTTTCAAACATTTAAACACAAAAGATTAAGATTTCATCTATTTTACAAAATGAAAAAGTGTCATCTATGCAGTTAAAAATGAATCATTAAACATAAAGTCAATCAACAATGGAGAAGTGGATAGATATGTAAATTACAGTATGTAACTTTAAGGATAGCTGTGCAGCCTTTAAAGTACTAATCATGAAATCTATAAAAATGGAGCAAAATAAAGTAAAATAAATTGCCAAATTTTTAAAGTTGAAGAAAATAGCATTCATCCCCTTAAAAACTATTCCAGCGTATATATATACTGGCAATATCATGGTGAATATAAAGTCAGTGATTATCCTTGCAGAAAGACCATGGTAAATTTTCGACCATTGTCTCTTTCAATGGATTTTTACTTCTTAATTCCTTTAAAGCACCTGTTATTCTCATTTCTCATTTCCTTCCACAGATAAACATTTGAATATGTTAATTCATGTAATTTTGTTTGTTTACACAATATGTATATTTTGTGTGTTATTGCAAAATTTCACGAAATTGTATTTGTATCCTGTGAGAATGTTTCACAAACGGGAACTTTATACATTTTACAGAGAAATGAAATAGAAACACATAATGTTCTAGCTCTATGCCAAGAATCAGCTACATCTTTCATACAGCTGTGAAGATTACCGTAAACTTTTGTATTCATGCCAGTTCATCTGTGCCCTGGTACTTAATGAACAATAAAAAGCAAATCGCTGGTCAAAGAGAGAAATTTTATTTTCTGTATTTAATTGTTTTGGAATCTTGACTGTTTTAACAGTACATTTATATTGTAGCTACAAACAGTAGGTTTACATTATATTATAATGCAAAGCTACTTCTCTTGTTGAGAAAAGACTTAAAATTCTCCTTACACCATTCACTATATCTGGAAAATGTATGTGCTAATTATATAAAATAATTCTTATAGGCCTTAGAGTCCAGTCTGCTGTTAGGAAGCAATTCAGAGTATCTGGTAAAAGTTAAACAAACTGATACTAAATCATATATAATTGAGAAAGTAAGATATAAGAGGATTTTGTCCATTCTTCCAGAATGAGGAGTGAGTCCTTGAGTCAATAGGAATTTCAAAGTAAAGAGAAATAGAGAAGGCTTCCCCCCCACAGACATTAATTATTTAGGGAACAAAAGCTTCTGCAGAATTATCAAAATGCCTTTGCTCATTATAAATAGTGTCTCACCAAGTTGCCTGGGGTCAAGCCATTCAAATCTTCTTATTGTCAGTGGTCACTTTGAGTTGAGATTCAAAGCTGTTGGGTATAACCTCACAATAAAACCTCAATCAGGAACCTAGAGGCTGAGGAGTCATCTGTATTTACACTAATAAACCTTTGTCATTATGTCACATTGTACAACTTTAAATTTGATTTGGACTCCCCTTAATTGTCAGGATTTGAGGTAGCTATAGAACATTATTTTTTTGCCAGCAATATATATTTACATATATGTATACATACATCTATATTTTTGTTTCTATATATAAATGCACACATAAACACACACACACCTATTTAAAAAGTGACGGTTAAATTATTTCGATGATTTAAAGCTTTCATCATTAGACTTTAGGTGATAGGGGGAAAAAAGATTTATGAATAACCTCCATCACTGCTACACTGGGGACTTATGAAGAAATCCTCAGTGTAATATTTTGCTGACTTTACAGTGGTCTCCATTATGATAATTCTAAAATTATAATTCTACACACCTTTTATAGTCTTTGAGGAGTCCCAAATATTTGATGGTACTTTCTATAGCAGACCCAACATTAGATGCATTTATATAAATATTTTTAGATGAAATAAGAAAAATCACTAAAATATACCATAACTGAGACTTAAAGTAATTGACTTCTTTATTTATACCAGTTTCTTTTTGACTCAACAATATGTTAGCATATTTCAAACAGCAGAATTTGTCAAGACAAACATGTTCCCCAAGTTTATCAACAAATTTATCTGGTCTTTCTGTCCTTTTCTGCCTCTTGCTTGTTCTCCAAAAGCAGTCATAGACAAGTGTGATGACAGAAAACCACCATCCATTCAAAGCAAAGAGCCCATCTGCCAGGTTTTCCCAAACAAAACCCCACAGATAGAGGAAACACAGAGTCTGAGTTACTAACAAGCACAGTTAGCTTCTTACCGTGGCAGAGCACATTGAAATTAGCTAATAAGTCTGGAAGAGACGGAAGCATTCTCTTCACTTGGACTGTATGAAACAAGTCTATAACCCAGGCAGTCTCATCTCTTAGCTTTGTCTGCCACCTTTAAGAGCCACATTAGCACCTGGATCTTGAGGGATTATGAACAGTTGATTTATTTCTTGGCGATTATTCAGATCGTTCCAAAATATGTATTCTTCCTTCAAATCCATAATCTGCTGGAGTGAAGGAATTTATAACTCTTTATAGTTTCATTTAAACGAGTTCCATAATTCCCATAGCAACAGATTACCATGTCACATATTTTTGGAACAAGGTCAAGTTCTACTCCAGATACATGTGATATGACAGAATAATTCTGCAGTTAATGGAAACATGTAAAAATATAGAACCAGGGATACCTTCCAAGATACATATAACTTTAACTATACTCATGTTCATTTTTATGTTGTTTCAGCTCTAAAGAGAAATTGAGTGATAGCAAAACAAACAGATTGTACACACACACACACACATATATGTGTGTGTGTGTGTGTGTGTATGCAGTATATATATATATATATATATATATATATATATATATATATATTGCATACACACACACTGACAGCCTGAGAAACAATATTTTTCTTTCTAAAATAGATGATAAAACTCATGTAAGTATGGCGATAGTAAGTGAGTAAAGGTTAGAGTGGGGAATACTCTGCACATTGTTAAGGTGTCAATATTATGTGTAAGTTATTTAACCACAGAGTCTCTTGCTCCAGCATGTTTGGCAAGCTGTTAGATTCTAGAATTGTCAGACATTACTGAAATATTAATCAAGCTCTTATCAACAATATCTGTTAGTAACATCTTTCTATATTTAGTTATAAATTTATAGGCAAAAATACATAAAACGTATATAAAATTCAGTATATTAATATCACTAATTCTTTCTGCAATTCTCATGTAATCCTGAGAGAAGCAATGAATATTAGTTCCCAGGACATACACAAGAAATATCACTGAAAACAATGAAAATTTGTAAGTGCTGCAATACTTAGCACTGCTATGTTAAATGCCAGCATAGCCAATAAGAAATTATAAGCTGAGCAAACATATTTCAATAAAACTATAGTGAGAACCAGTTTCCTATATAGAAATATGATTATTACACTATAAATACATAACATTACTATTTCATTTTCAAAACTCTCAATCCTCTTCATCCAGAGATACTCCTATCTGAAGAAACTGTGCTATACAAATAATCACTCAATACTGAGTACTAACAATGTGCCAGGAAAAGTTGTAGGGGTTGGCAACACAGTAGTAAAGAAGACTGATATGAACAAAACATGTAATAGAACACATATTCCTCAAGATGAGTCTGGATCTTAGAAAGAGGAAAAGCAAAGAAGGGAGTATGATGGACAAGGAAGTACATGATATTGTCAGTTTGCTGGCACCAGAATTTTGTCTTCGAATAGTTACAACAAGTTGGAATAGTTTTTTAATAAGCTACTTCTGTGGTTAGAATGTGTTAACTCTAACCGTTAGTGGTTTTAAGAGTTGGAATACAGTTTGGGGAAAATAATTGATATTTGGAGCAGATATCTCCCTCAGTTTCAATCTGATCAAACATTTAATATACGTTGTATTAAAAAGTAATATATACTGAATATTTTCTCAATGTTTTCTTTTAAATAGTCCCAAAATATTCTCCCCAAAAATGAGCACTCGGGAAACTCTAGGGAACTTTCAAAAATCAATGAACACTCTCTGACTTCAATTTAAACTACAAAATGAAAATAATCAAAACAGCATGGTATTGGCAGAAAAACAGACACACAGACCAATACAGTAGAATTGAGAACCCAGAAATAAAGCCACACATATATGGGCAAATAATTTTCTACAAAGGAGTGAAAAACATACAATGGAGAAAAGACCAACTCTTCAATAAATGGTGCTGGGAGAACTGGAAAGCCACATGCAAAAGAATGAATCTAGACTGAAATCACGATATACCCAAATTAACTCAAATTGGATCAAAGACCTAAACATAAGATCTGAAACAATAAACTGCATAGAAGAAAGCATAGGTACTAAACTTATGAACCTTCAATTCAGAGAGCTTATGAATTTGACCCCAAAGACAAGGGAAGTAAAAGCAAAAAAATTATGAATGGGATTATATCAAAGTAAAAACTTTCTACACAGCAAAAGACACCACCAACAACACAAAGAGGTTATCAACTGAATGGGAGAAGATATTTGCAAGCAATACTTCCAATAAGGGGTTAATATACAAAATATATTAAGAACTCATGCAACTCAACAACAAACAAATTACAACCCAATTAAAAATGGGCAGAGTACCTGAACAAACATTTCTCCCAAGAAGACATACAAACAACCAACAGATATAAGAAAAAATGCTCAACTTCACTAGTTATTAGGGAAATGCAAATAAAACCACAGATAGCACTGCACAGCTGTTAGAATGGCTATCATCAACAAGACAAGTAATAATAAGTGTTGGAGAGGCTGTGGAGAAAAGGGAACCCTCATACACTGCTGGTGGAAATATAAATCAGTACGATCACTATGGAAAATGGTATGGAGGTTTCTCAAAAAATTAAGAAGAGATGTAACATAGAACCCAGCAATCCTTCTTCTGGGTATGTACCCAAAAATCTGAAAATAGTTATTGCAAAGATATATGTACCCCTGTGTTCATGGCAGAATTATTTATGGTGGCCAAGACCTGGAAACAAATAAAATGTCCTTCAACAGATGATTGGATAAAGAAGATGTGACATATATGTGTGTACATAATATTCCATTGTGTGTGTGTGTGTGTATTCCATTGTGTGCACACACACACACACACACACACACACATATATATGTATACACACACTATGGAATACACACACACACACATGCACACACACACACACACACACACACACACACACACACACACAATGGAATATTATCCAGCCATATGAAAATGAAATACTGTCATTTGCAACAACATGGATGGATCTTGAAATTATCCTGCAAAGCGAAATAAGTCAGACAGCAGACGTTGAGAACCATGTGACTTCGCTTATATGTGGTATATAAAACCAAAGCAACAAACTAACAAGACAAACAAAAACTCATAGACACAGACAACACTTTAGTTGTTAGCAGAGGGTAAGGTGGGGTGGTAGAAGAGGGAAAAGGGGGTCAAATATATACGGAAGGCGAACCAACCCTTGGTGGTGAACACACAATGCAAAACATAGATAATCTATTATAGAAATGTACACTTCAAACCTATACAAACCTATATAATTTTACTAACCAATGCCACCGCAACAAATTTAATACATACACACACACACACACACACACACACACACATATGTTTTTGTTTTAAATCAATGATGGGCACAGTTTCAGATTCTCTTTTTTATCACCCTCAGCACCTCCTGTAAGAAGAACTAAGTACAATATTGAGGCATAGTAAGTCTCAGATTCTCATTCTTCTCCTCAAAAGCATTATTGTTATTCTTGCCCCTCACGTACCCAAAAATAAGTCCACTTATTATGGCCTGGTACATAATGTAGAATTTACCTTATCCCAGGTGTGAGATGTCTCTAATACATGATCAGAGAATTCTATTAAGGAGCGTGTTCCTCCAGCATCATTGTTTTTTGTGGTTTGGCTGTTCATCTACCACACATGGGCATTATGCACCTTTTTAGATATAACATTGTGCAGACTTCCGATTCATGCATTTCTTAAAAAAATATTTCATTAGCATTTGTCATTATTAGAAGAGGTTAATTAATATATATTCAAATAAACCCCTTCTGAAGGAACAAACACATTTATATTATATGATTCATATGTTAAAATATATCACAAAATCTTTTACTTTTATTAACTTTGCTGGTACCCAATTATCTTGAATTGACCTTAACACTTTCTACTTTAGATTTCACCCTAAAACAAATCAAGCAACATAAAATAATAATAATAATAATCAAGGCTCACTCTCTAGAATGACAATGAGAATGTTCTATTTACCAATAGTAATGAGGAACCTGAATATGAGAATATTCATGGGAGCTATTTTTTTTACACTGTTAAAAGATATAATCAGATAATAGAACTGTAATGGTAAAACTAGAATTTGAATTTGCAACCTAATTGAATCCTGAATCAGATATGTTGTTTGAAAATACCAGCCAATTACTGAAAAAACAGATCGCGTTAAACTAAGCTGTTGATGATCTTCCATCTTAACAATTCTTTCAAGTCTAAGGGTAATATAAAAAATAGCCTGAACATTCTTAATAAGATTATAGCTTTGTAGAATATATCAAGAAGGAATAGAAGAGCAAAAAGTATCTGTAGTAATACATAAGTAGGAATAATCCATTATGTATCTATAGTTGGAAGTTTGAAGACTGTTTTTCCATAAAATTTTGCTCATAGTTGATCTACATTTTTAATGATTTTCTGACATGCATTGGAATTATCCAACATAAATATTAAGAAGCAAAAAAGGAACAAATATGAATAATAAAATGGCAATAACTACATACTTATCAATAATCATTTTAAATATAGTTAATTGCTCCAAGAAAAAGGCATAGGGTAGCTAAATATTTTCAAAAGCAAGACCCTTACATATAATGTCTACAAGAGACACACTTCAGATAGAAAGACACATAGATTAAAAATAAAGGGATGATACGAGATATTTTATGCAAATGGAAATGAAAATAAAGCTGGGGTAGCAATACTTATATCAGAAAAAATAGACTTTAAAACATATGTTATAATAAGAGACAAAAAATGGCAATTCATAATGATAAAGGAATAAATCCAACAAGAGGATATAACCCTTGTAAACATTTATGCACTCAACATAGGAGAACCTAAATATATAAAACAAATATTGACAGATAAAGAGGAAGAGATCAACAACAATACAGAAATAGTAAGGACTTTTAACACCCCATGGATATCAATGGACAGATCTTCCAGACAGAAAAGCAACAAGGAAACAGTGGTCATAAATGACACATTATACCGGATGGATTTAATTGATATTTTTAGAGCATTTTCCCCCAAAGCAGCATAGATTACATTATTTTCAATTGCACATGGAACATTTTCCAAGACAGACCACATGTTAGGCCACAGAACAAGTCTCAATAAATTTAAGAAGTTTAAAATCATAGCAAGAATTTTCTCTGCCCACAATAGTATAAAACTAGAAATCAATTACAAGGAAAAAAAGAAAAAGGAAAACACACAGACATATGGAGGCTAAATAACATGCTAATAAATAATGAGTGGGTTAACAATAAAGTCAAGGGAGAAATCAGTGATACCTCGATACAAATGGAAATGAAATCACAATGACCCAGATATCTATGGGACACAGTGAACGAAGCCCTAAGGGGGAAATCAATAGCAATGCAGGTCTACCTCAAGTAACAAGAATAATCTCTAATAAACAATCTAACCTTACATTAAAGGAGCTAGAACAAGAACAACAAACTCCAAAGTGAATAGAAAGAAGGAAATAAAGATCAGAGAGGAAATAAACAAAATAGAGTATAAAAAAAAAATATACTGGTGCAACCACTGGGGAAAAAGGATAGTGGTTCCACAAAAAATTAAAAATAGAACTACCTTATAACCCAGCAATTCCACTTCTGGGTATTTATCCAAAAAACTAATTCAAAAAGATATATGCACACCTATGTTCACTGCAGCGCTATTTACAATAGCCAAGATTTGAAAGCAACCAAAGTACCTATAAATACATTATGGAATAATGAAGATGCAGTACATATATATACAATGGAATGTTACTTGGCCGTAAAAAAATAATGAAATCTTACCTTTTGAGACAACACGGATGGACCTAGAGGGTATTATGCTAAGTAAAGTAAGTCAGAGCAACACACGCACCGTATTATTTCATTGTTATATGAAATCTAAAGAACAAAATAAACAACCAAACAAAACAGAAGAAAACGCCTAGGTACAGAGAACAAAGAGATGGTTGCCAGAGGGGAGGGTGGTTGCGCATCTGGTAAGAAAGGTGAAGGGATTAAAAAGTACAAATTGGTAATTACAAAATAGTCACCAGGATGTAAAGTACAGCATAGGGAATATAATCAACGATATTGTAATAACTATGCATGGTGCCAAGTGCACACTAGACTTATGGGGGCATCATTTTGTAAATGATATAAATGTCCAACCACTATGCTGTACACCTGAAACTAATGTAAAATAATATTGAATGTCAACTGTAATTGAAAATTTAAAAAAAATATATAGAGAGAAAGGCAGAGAGCAAGAATAAGTGCAACAGAATGTTGGCAATGTAAACAAATATGGACATTATCTTTATGCATTTGTTTTTAACTGCCTTTTCACATAATTAAACAAAATATTTTTACCTGAGCAACATTTCTGGGGGGAGTAGAACACATATAGATTGTCCAGGGGTCCAAGCATTGATGGAGTATTTGGTTTAATTGATTTCACGTAACATTCCAATTCTGAGTTCCTTTAACTGTACAGTTCTAACATTTGCTAGATGGCCAATTTTTATGAAACAGTGTATTCAGCAATAACTTAGTGATAAGTACGTGATTAACATTTTTAAAATTTATTGGTACACAGAGTTATTTCAATAACAAGCAACTAAACTTGATAGTCAGATGAGTTGAAAGATCAATGCAACCACTTGTTCTCAAAATGGTAGTTTTAAAAACCATGCTCTTTTCAGTACAGGGCATATTTTCATTTTTTTTTTTTTAAATTTCACTTGCAATTCTAACATTTATAAACATACTTCAATAAACTTCAAATTGCTAAGAGAGCTTAACTGCAAGCCCTCCAAAGATTAAGTGCATCTTCATAATTCTTAACTCATCAAGGCAGTAAGACGAAATGAGAAATTATTATGAGAACAGCAGTTATAATAGGTTCATACCACAAACCCAAATATCAAAAATTATACCCCATCAAGAAGAATAAGTTTTTCTCTTAGACCTTCATTTTTTTCCTAATACCAGTTCAAAAACAAACCAAAAGAGAGAGTAAATAATAATAATAATAATAATAATAATAATAATAATAAAATGATTGGTTGCTTCCAGCTATCATTCTCTCTATCTTCTCCTTCAATATCAAACTCTTTTCAAAAAGAGTGTCCTTACCTCCTCCCACTTATTGCTCAAAAACATTAATGTGGAGTCGGTTCTCATAGATCTCTTTATCTTCAGTTTTGTTTTCTTTCCTTGCGCTTTCAATACTTATCAGAACCTCTGATAATTTTTCACGCTACAGCCTATTCTCTTAGACTGCGGGAAACCACACTCTCATGGTTTTCTCCTGTTCCTGTGGCTGTTCCTTTAATGGCCCTTGTTTCTAAATTTTGGGAACACTTAGACCCTAGTCTACACACTCTTCTCAATGTGCTAAACCTCATCTCCCATAGGCTTTTGTCCACTCCAATAAATGCGTTTGCCAGTGAAGCAGATGACTCCCATGTTTTCACCTCTAGAGCAGAGCTCCATTCCCATATACCATCTGCTTATTAGATGTCTCCATTTGAATATGCCAAAAACTCAAACCAAACCAAAAAAAAAATTGAAATTCCTCCAACATCTCCACTCTCTGCTACAGTGTTCATGTGCTCCTGTGTTCTCCCGTTCCGTGAAAGATATTCCCATTCATTTGCTTAATAAGCTGAAAATCTGGGAGCCACTCTCGATTCCCAATTCTCACGCATCTCACGTCAAATCAAACACACACCAATGTTATTAATTATAATTTCTAAACATATCTCAAATATATTCTTTATTTTTCATCCCTTCTGAACCATAAGCATTGCTCTTCAAGACTAGAGCAAGAGTCTCTTAACTCGCCATTTCCGTTCTGGCCTCCCTTCAATCTATTCTGCATATCACAAGGTGACATCAGAAAAACATCTCTGATTAACTCCCAGCCCATTTAGACTCGATTAATGGTCTCTGAGAGCAATGAAAACTTGGCCTTATTTTTCTCTTCCAGATTTCTTTCATTTCACTCCCCTCTTGACTATCTACACATGCGTGACATTGAGCACTATTTAATTAATAAAGCATGGTATGGTCACTCTACACTCATGTCCTGCTCACATTCTATTATTTCTGCTGGGAAGAAATTATTTTTATCCCCAGCCCACACCCTACACACACATTTTGCTTAGCTAATTCTTCTGTGTTCCTGAAATCTCACTTTAATACTGCAAGCTCTTGAACAATTAAATTAGCTTCTGTTATAACCTAATTCATGTACCTTCATAGCATTGTGCATTTTGTTATTTATTAACGCAGAGCAGGAAGCTGACAATATCTGCTTATTTGAATTTACCTTTAAATAACTGTTTCACTTGATGTTGAGGAAGTATGGGAACGTCAATACATAAAGAGATTAAACATGTGTATGTAATGTGTAAAGCCTTGTGAAAAAATATTTGCATTCGATTCTTAATTTTCACAATAATCTTTCAATGCAGTTGTCATTTGGACTGCTATAACAAAAAAATCATAGATTGACTGGCTTAAATAACAAGCCATTATTGCTCATCATTCTGGAAACTGGAAGTCTGAGATCAGGGTCTGATAACGGTCAGGTTTTTGGTGAAGGTCCCTCTTCCTGGTTTACAAATGGCTATCTTATTGCTGTAGATTTACATGATAGAAGAGAGAGGGGGAGAGAGAGAAAGAGAGAGAGAGAGAGAGAGAGAGAGAGAGAGAGAGAGAGAGAGACCCTTCATCTACTTATAAGGGTACCAATCCCACATAGGGGCTCTACTTTCATGACCTCATGTAAACCTAATCATCTCTCAAAGCCCCACTTCCAAATACTATCATATTGGGGATTAGGATATCTACATATGGACTTCAGGGGGACACAGACAGTTCATAGCAGTAGTCATTATTATTTCCATTTTAAAAGAAGATAAAACTGAGTGAGTTTAGAGAGCTTAAATGTTCTTGCAATGCCTTACAGCTAAGAAATGGCAAAGTTCTTTTAATAGCAAAAGTGTTCTTTCCTGATCTGGCCACCTCTTTGTCTTTAGCAGAAAAAGTTCTTCCCATTGTTCCCTTCAGATTCTACACATCAACTATATTTCACTATTGCAGTTCCCCCATTAAACACATTCTAACTTCTGAGTCTTTCTACTTCCTTCCTCATCTGCCTTGGACATTTGTTCTCCTATGACCTTCATAACAACTCCTAGACAATGGCAATTTTGTTTACTCCTTTGATTCTTTTACATGTCAGCTACGTCAACATTGTAACAGTTTCTTTACCACCGAATTCTAAGTCAAAGGCCACTCCTGTGCACCAAAAGAACCAATATCATCTTTATCTAACATACATCATTGCACAGTAAATTTTTACTTGTATTCTCCATGAACTGGAGGCTAGAGACTGTGCATTCCTCAGCCTTATATTCTTGGTACCTAAGGAAAAGCCTGACATATGGAAGATGCTTAAGATATACTTATATAGAATTATGCAAATGAATACAAGAACTAGTACTTGAACTCTGATCCATCTGTTTCATAGGTCACGACTTTGCAATACACACAGAACTGGTAATGTATATACCTAAAACCTAGTGGATCATTTGAGATTCTACAATATGCTGAGTAAAGAAGAAAAACACAATTATTATATTAGAAGTATTTCAAAAAACTTCATTAGTTATATAGCAAACAACTATTTTATAGCAACAGAAGGCTAACATAAATCACTTTGTCAAAACACCAACTATGCTTATGGACATAATGTTTTCCAAAGGGAAATGAGAAACTAAGGTATTTTTATGCCCTTTGATTTGCAGGCAAAAAAAGAAAGAAAGAAAGAAAAAAAATGTGTTTTCAACACCACAATCCATTTGGTCATTCCTGAGAGAATAAACAAAAGCCAAAGGAATGATTTTTATTAGTCTTAAATGAATAAAATAAAATATATGAAAAGGCAAGTAAATCTGAATACTTCCCCATTGGGTAGACTTAAGCAGATCTGCTGTAGAACCAACACTACAAAAGAAAAATGAATTTGAAATATATAATAAAGGCCTAGAACTATTCTTTGTTTGGTTACAGGGTGGATTCTTCAGTAATGGTGTCCCTGCCCCTACATGGCTTTACTATCTATAAAATGCAGGTTTGGCAATTCTGAGCTACAGTGACCTCACAGTTCTCTCCTCATACTTCATGGTCTGCATTGCTACCTAAGGGTAGTTCATATACTTACGTTTATCTTAATAAACGTCAGTGTAACCTTCTGAGTGTTCTATGAATTAACTTATCGGTTCCTCTGTACTTAACTGAAGTGCAAGTGACGCAAACCTTAGCTATCATTCATGCTATCATATCATTTGAACAGGACTTGGCTTAGTTGTGATCTACCCCATTAAAATACGATTTCGTACTCAAATAAATCATAGTAAAGTCTTAACATAAAGTATACGGAATATATTAAAATAAATTTCCAGAAAAATCAATCTGAGAATATAATGTAATAAAACCATTCTCTGTGAAAGTATTCTTAGTATACTACATTTGAAAAATACTTTTAGAATCTATAATAATAATAGCAGAGCTACTTTCATAGGGTAATTACCATGAATCTTTTAAAGTAAATATTATCATTTCCATTCTAAGAATGAGGAAATTGAGACTTAATGATGCCAAGTTAACTACCTTGGATCACACAGCCACTAAAAGAAAAATAATCAATCTGTCTGTCTCTAAAACTCATATTCTTAATCATCTCTATGAATTGCCTCAGTGTTAAAGTAATCCAAAAATCAGTATTCATTTGTCAAAAGGGGAAAGATAAATCCTTTGGCCCAGCACATCACTTCAACATTGTGGCCTTGGATCTTTACCACTGAGATAACTCTACTGGTAAAATTATAAGTGAAATAGTACCAAGATGAGAAACTCGTAATAATTCCAATCAATCCATTTGCATTAAATCTGTCTTACCATGAATTATGCACTATGACTGTGAGGTTACTATGACACCCAAATATATCTTTAACACAAATGATTCTTATAAAGTATGTTCATTATCCCATTTCCATACTTTAAATGTTAAAGTTACTAAGAATGTTAAAGTTACTAAGAATGTTAGTGTCACACAATGACACTAACACCCGGAAGTTCTTTCCATTTTAGTAGCCTTATATATATTTATTACTAATATTACAATTCACCTTATATCCATACATATATTAAAAGCAAACATTTCATTTTCTCTTGAATTATAATGAGTGCCTAAATAACTCAGAAGATGATAAACTATCTTAAGGAAGGGACAATGTTTCATTCTCATTTGTAGTCTCCTAATTCCTAGCATACAACTTAGTACATCATTGCTACTCCAAAATTTGGAATATCAGAATCTGTAATTAACATCCCACAATTTTCCTTTTCTCTTCATTTTTATTCGTGCATCTAGCCATGCACTCTAGATTATTTTTGTTTAATCTATCTATCCATCAAACACATTGATTGATATCTAGCTTTAAATGTTAATGTGACAAGTCACCACTTAGAATGAAGTATGTTTTTAAGGGAAGTGCTTCTATTCATTTAGGAAAAGAACCACATTGAATAATTAATTATCAGGGTCTGTTCAATAAAATTATGTAGTGATTACCAATTATGGTAAATTGTGCTTTCCAGATATAGCCATATCAGTATCTTTCATCACACATGTTCCTCTTATAATATCTCGTTGGCACTCTTCTTATTAAGAGATGGAGTGTATGATCCTTCCCCTTGAATCTATGCTAGCTTGTCACCATGTGAATTCTGAAACTAGGTGATAAGAGACTATACAAGTTCCATCCAGTTCTCTTGAGATCCTCACTTAGAATCTTGAACTGCTATGTAAACAGTGTGACTACCGCCAAGCTGTTAGAAAGCACAAATTAGGCCACCTTGACAGACTATATGAGGGGTCTGTGAGATTACTTAAAGAGAAAGATATGCCTGGACATCTCTCAGTTGCTGCATTCTCCCCATATTTTAGCTCCATCTACCATCTGACTAAAACTGAATTGGATACCTTGTACCAGAACGGCCAGCTGAGAACTTCCCAAATTCCTTTACTCACAGAAACCATAATATACAATACATTTCTTTTTTCTTTTCTTTTTCCTTTAAATCATTGTATTTTGGGGGTGATTTGTGAATATAACCAGAGTAACTTGAACGCTAATTTTTCTGAGAATATAAATTCAGAACAGCATCTAGGGACACAATTAAATACTAACAGTCCCAAAAAAAAGAAAAAAGAAAAAGAAAAAGAAATACTTGCTTAATGGTTTGATCAAGTCCATTTCATTTAGGACACGCAGGGTCCTTCATATTACATTCTAAAATTCATGATAACTAATACAATAAGGAAATAGCAACTCTCAAAATCTTATATGCAAAAAAATTCGATTAGAGTACCTAATCTCCCTTGTTCATAATTTGGGTCGTTAACTCATAATACTTGTTCATATTCCATTTACAATGAGAAAAGTCTGAGATGTCCTAAATTAAATTACAGCAGGCCAGAGTGTAGAAAAAAAAGACAGGAGAAGTTAATCAGTTAACTGCAGGGCAAAACCAGCAAAAGACCACATGTATTCTTGAATGTATGTTGGAACTTTAAGTTAACTTCCAAATTACTATTTCTGTGATTATCTAAAAAAACACCCAGGTACCACCACACCCAGGAGCCCCAACTTCTTGCTTACACATAAACTTTCTACTTCATCTGTTGCCCACAACCAATCCACAGGAGTGGGTTTCTTCCTTAGGGACTCTGCACCTGCCCCCCCAGAACTAGCCCTGCTTCAACTTCTTTCACCTCATGTATCTATAGATAGTGTAAACTCTTTCAAAATGACTTACACCTTTCTTCTCTAAACTGTTTCCATAAAAGAGTCTGTCAACTTGAGGACAATGGACATGTCTGTCTGTTCTACCTAGTCCTGTTGCTGATGATTCAGACTGAATCCGAGGATCCTTACGACTTTGATTAATTTATCTTTGAATCCTAGCTCTAGAAATCCTAGTTCTCTATCTCTACATCCCCTCAATGGCCTATTTTCACCCTGGATAATCAGCAATCCCCGAGCCAGCAGAAGACAGTCGCAGAACCTGACTAATGTTCACCTGTTCTGAACCTCTGATAGGGTAAGATAACATCTTGACCAAAGTTATGTTTCAGTTCCTGAGCCCTAAGGTGGAACAATTCACTCAGATACTTTCCCATGAAACCAAAGGGAAACCAGAGCAGACATCAGAGTTGTGCTCACACCTGAAGAAGTGATTTATTACTCTTACCTCGCCTCCGACCAATCAGCTCCCAAAATGACCTGGAACCCCTAACACACAATGCCTTGTGATTTTGCCCTAAATAATCTGTAACCTACATGTCACTGGGGGTTGGGTCTTTAGAGCATGATCTTGCACGCACTTCTGATTGGCCAGTTCTTTAATAAACCTTCTTTCTATACTGCAAACTTCTGCCAGTGCATTTCTTTCAGCCAATGTGCACAGGCAGACAGACTCAAATGTTGGGTTTGGTAATATTACGGCATGCCCCAGGACCTGTTTTTTTCCTTGCTAGCAATGGCCTAAAAAACTTTTTCTTTAAAAAAAGATTTTGGCCATGAACATTTTTGTGTAATAGAATCCTATTGGTTTAAATTTTAAAAACTGATATATTTTTTAATTCTTACAAGTGATAGTTGACTTGAAACAAATCAAAGCTTTTATGTTTTTCTCTTGTTTTGAAAGACTACTTGATGTTACAATGTCCATGATTTGGAAGATTATTTACTTAAGGGTTAGTAATAATATAGTTCATTAGGTAAGGTGTTAATATACTTTTTTGTGTGTGTGTGTTTGTTTTGTTTTATATTTCTTAGTTTCAGTAATGTTTTCTTTTTTACCCTTAGTGTAGCATCCTACAACATGGAATGAGAGGCATAGATAAAAAGGAGACCATATATCATAAGAAAACAATACCAAGGTATTACCCCAAAACGGGGATCACCTCCCTTCATTGTGTGACTTGAATGTGCTTTTGGGAACAGATAAATTCAGTACATTTAAATGTCAAACATATGCCATGTGACTAAGATCAATTACTCTTTTTTTTCACAGAGAAGGAAATACTACACATTTTTCTAGAATTCTTTTTCTATTCCCCTTACTCTATGCCTTTCTAATGCAAAAAAGAATGTCTTCTCACCTTGTGAGGAAGTACCAACTGCGGCCAAAATAAGTTTGTGAAAACAATTCTAGTGATGGCTAAAAAATCATCATCAAGGTCTATGATTGTGCCAAATGTATGAAAAGTTTTGCCATCTTCCCCAGAGAAATAATGCCAAGAATGACAAGGAAAATAATCTTAGCAGAGTAAGAGAAACTTAATAGACCCATCTGATACAATAAGACGTATGACAAATCCCATGCAGACATTGACCTAAATATGCATCAATGTTTTGAAACTCATCATTTTGGCTATTCTGAACTTAGGTTTTCCAATCACCACGCTCTATGTGAAATGATTCACTCATCATCATGAAGAACAGCTTTGTTCCTTAGAGTTCACTGATGTTCCTTCTGCTACCAGTTCTCCCCAATGTTCCCCCTCATTTTTTTGGATTCAGAAACATTCTTTCATCCCTTTCTTTGACTCTTTATTTCTTTTTAAGTTTCTTAAAGTTGAAATAAATAATGTTGATTAAAATTGGCCCTCCTTGGTTGAACCATTTTTTAAAAGTTTTCAAGACAGTAAACAGATTTTAATATCATGCTTTGTTGACTTTGTAAGGTATCATTTAATTATACAGCTTTTAAAAGATACTATGTATTTTACACCAAATATTACTTAAATATCCTGTTGCTCTATTTTTGTTGTTGCTATTGTTGCTACTGTTGTTTTTGTTCCTGTAAGTGCCACAGACTATATGTAGTTTAGGAAACAAAAGTGTCTTGAACCTGAAGTTTAGGGAGGATCATTTTATTCCTGTGTTCCAATAGATAGAAAAATCCACATTTGTAGTTAAAGCATTATGTCATCAATTCAGACCTTCCCCAGTGAATGAGATATATAATTTTGCATATCATAAAATGTGTTCAAAAAAAGAGAAAAATGTAAGTACTTTATGACCCCAAAGAGCTGTTAAAAGCATGCTGCTCAATGTTTCTTAGACATTTTAAAATAAATAGCTAAATACTTTCATGGAAAATACTATATGTAACATAAAACACATTTGACAAATATCTACTCCTCCCATGAAACCGTTATCATTTCTTTGTACTTCTACCTAGCCAATCTTAATTCCAGAAAAATATTGACAACTAAATACAATGTAATTATCTTATGATTTCCAACAAAGAGATAGATGAGCCTGTTTCATGGGCATAGGGGCATACCACTGGAATTGATAAAATCATATCAGTATTTTCAAGTTCTATGCTTATGTACATAAAACAATAGAGTTCTAGACTAAGTCTAGAACAATAGAAGTCTAGATTAAGCATTAATTTTCCTGCTGAAAATCAAAATGTGTTGCATTTTGAGCACAACCTATGTCAAACACTGACCTATATACATTAGAACCTCAATGCAGTAAGTACAGCATCAGTTCTATTTCTGTAAGACTTAAAAAGTACATAATTTTCTAACTCTAAGTAAAAATTTACAAATGTGAAATTAAGAGCAAAAGTGAACAGATGGGAGGGGAGCTGAGGAGACGGGTGAAAAAGGCCAGAGGGTAAGGGGGGCGGGGGACGGGGGGTGGGAGATACGGGTAAGGGGGATCGAATATATGGTGATGGAAGGAGAACTGACTCTGGGTGATGAACACACAATGGGATTTATAGATGATGTAATACAGAATTGTACACCTGAAATCTATGTAACAATTGTCACCCCAATAAATTTAATAAAAATAAAAAAAAAGGTGAAGGGAGTAAGCACGAATTAGCAGTCACAAAATAGTCATGAGGATGCAAAGTACAGCATAGGGAATATAGTCAATAATACTGAAATAACTGTATATAGTGCCAGGTGATACTAGACTTAGCAAGGGAATCACTTCGTAAGTTATATAAATGCCTGATTACTATGTAGTACACCTGAAACTAATATAATAATAAATGTCAACTGTAATTTTTAAATAAAAATAAAATTAATTAATTAAAATAAAGTACACAAGGCTTTTAAAAATTGAAAGTTTATTTGATATGAAAAAACAAATTATACCTAATTGCATGTTTTAATAGATTGCCTATACCACTAGCATCACAATATTCAGAATCTTCTTTTTTAAAATAAATGAGCATATATGTTATAATAGTTTTTCTCTTACATGTTTTGGCTTTATTATCTTTGATCACTTCTTAATAGGACAGCGATTTTGTACTATTAATATCTCTAGTGATAATTGGAAGATAATTCATTCTTCTAGATACTACGATATTTTTGGTTGCCATTGTCCCCATTGATAGCTTAGAAATTTCCTTACCTTTACCACTTACCTTTACCACTATAAATGTTATGTACTGTGAAATTTGGAAAATTCTCTATTAAGTTCTTATTTTGTAGGAACTGTAAGATTTTAGGGCAAGTAGATTTTTTTTTTTTAATCTAGCACTTTGACTAATCTTATACATTTTTGCCTTATTGACATTCATCAACCACTTTACTACAGTCCTTGGAAAGTTCTGTGAGATTAGGGCTAGAAATAGATGAAGTGAGTGAGGCACTTGCCTTGAGCACAAAATTTTAGAGCCTCCAATAGCTCATTAAGCAAGACAAATAATAAGATAAATAATTTTAACACAATATTTTGGGCAAAAAAAAGGCATGCACACACAAACACACACACACACACGCGCACACACACCCATAGTGTACATTTTAATTTTTCTTCAGAATCCACTATGGTTTGGCATAGTACTGCATGAGGGTAAGATGTGTGGAAACGTCAGCTTGAATAACTTCATGTTAAACTTACCTCTAAAGAGACAATACTGCTATGCTTTTTTTATAGCTGAGAAAATACTAGATTCAAAGTGGTTAGGAGTAGTAAAAGTTAATAACATTGGTAACATTCCAGCACTGTTCTAAGCACTTACTGGTTGTTTCACACATATTTCCTATAACAACCCCAAGAGGTAAGTACTACATATATATGTATATTCATAGGTAATTATAGGTAGGAAAATATCAGACATCGAATCTAGATTTCTCTGATCTTAACACCAGAGCTCCTAATGGTGATCTTATCCTGTTGTTTAATAATAATCTATCTTCGTCAGTGAAAAATGAGCCACTTGATAACAAATCTTGTACCAAACTGTATTTTATGTAGCAGAAGCATACTTCTGCACATAATTTTAAAATTAGAAAAACCTAACAGAATTGTTTGTCTCAGAAAAAAAAGGATTAAAAATACTTGTTCTTGAAAAGCTTCATATAATCCAAGAAATAATACTTGATTTAGATTTGTGTAGACTCTTCTTTGAACAGTCCATGTAATTTTTCTTCCCTGCACGCCCAGGGTTACATCAGAAAAGACAAAATAACTTACTGTCTATGCTTATAAGTCTATACTTTTCCAGCATACCATCAAACCCTGCCATATTCCTGCTATCAAAGTATATTAGTACTATCTATTGTTCCCAGGTTTCCAAGGAAAGTCTTACATCTTCTGTCTAAATGACTGTGGAAGAGTTTCCACAGGACTGCTGTCATAAAACTCAAAAGATTTGACTTCCTTTTTTTCAGTTCTCTCACTCCCTGTATACATTTGTCACTCGTTCATGGATTCCTAAGTGCGGCTGCAGGATTTAAACATGTATATATGGAGATATGTATTAAAATACACTATTTTTGAGATTGTTAAATTGTAATTGATATAACGAGCCAGAAGAAAAAGTCCTTGTTTGACACAAGCTACTGTCATTTGTCAAGGTCCATCACAGAAGAAAAAAATAAGGCAACAACTGTGGAAACGATGGCAGGCAGCTAAGTGGTATGGTTAATTGGGGTTTTTTCCTACCTCCTACCTTGTAGAAACAGTAAGAAAAACATGGCCTCACAAGTGCATCAGAAATCACTCTCCACCCATTACTGTGATCTCTGGTCTAAAGTACAAGTCTGTGAATGCCTCCACTATTTCCTGTCATGCATGTCAACTGACAGTTCTTATAATAGGAAAACATGGGAAAGAGAAGATACAGAAGGCTAGAAGGTAGTGGATGTTGTCTGCCTTACTTACTGGACATTGTGCATATGACTGAGATTGCCCCTGCAGCCCAGATACACTCTTATTTGTCTCCATAAGAAATAAACAAACAATAGATCTTCATTTAACCCAAAGTTTCAGAGAAAATACACAGGGAGAGAATATATGGGTGGAAATAATATATCCACTTTTTCCTTCTCTAAACATAAAAATGTTCTGGTTTTTTTGTTTGTTTGTTTGTTTGTTTGTTTTTAATTAAAAACTGTCCTACCTATTCAATTTAAATGTTCTTGATGTCTGGTAAATCCTAACCCCAACCATTTTGACTAATCAGCAAATATCATTTAATGTGTCTTTTTGTGTGTGCTAAAATATAGAATCAATCGATGATATTATAGACATGGTACATAGTGCATTGAACCTATAAAACATCAGGAGGCACCATATTCCCCATAATATATTTGCTCATTGCCAATATTCAGAGCTCATTGCCATAGCCTCTAGTCTTGAGTGATTTCCGGAACATGTAAGTCCTTCATGGCATCAGTTTAAAAATGTTCAATGAGTACTCACAACTTTTCAATAAAAATGATATTCCATGATAATCTCTCTCCAGTAAAACATCGCCTGATGCTGTCAGATAAAGTGAGTGATTCTTTCTGTATAGGTTACATTATCATTTGAAAAATTTACCCCTTATGTGGTATTGGGAGAATTTAGCAAAGGGCCTAATGTCCTTATTAGATACTCAATTAATGTTTGTTGTCTGAATAATCAAATCATTCAATCTGTAGGTCTATTATCTAAGAACTTTCAATCAAACTACACTGTTTTGTGGAAATTCTTCCTAACATTAAGAAAGCTTAATAAAAATGTGGTTAATCACATAAGAGGTAACTGTATTCAGCAGATTTTTAAAATGGTAGATGTATGAGGAGGATATAAAATGGCAAGACAATAGGAAAAAAAATTGAAATGAGATTAGTCCACGTAAAATTAATGTGTGCTAAATCACGGGGCATATACATATGAAACATGGTAAAAATAAAACGCTTTGTAAAACCAAATTTAGTTTACATTAAAAACAAAATTGCTATGTTGGGGTAAAAATTTCAAGTAAACAATGAGTCATAATATTCAATTGTGTCTTAAAAACAGCCTACAGGATTTTAAATATGTCAATACACATCTTTAAAAAATTCCACAGCAAAAATAAAAGAGGGAGGCATTAAAAGGTCTTCATTTTCCTCATTTGGTAAATCATAAAAAATATGATAATCTGCACAGTGAAAACAAATATAAAGTATATGACCACTCGTCCCTCCTAGCAGGTGTAACTAATTAATGCTAACATTCTTTTCTACTGAATTGGGATGCAAACTCAAGATTTTGGACCATAGCTCTCTAACAAACACAAGGAGTCACCAGGATTTGTCTCTTGAGAGGAAAGCTATTTGATTTCCCTACTGTAAATGCACAAAGAAGACTCTAGCTGGACTTCTAAGCATGCCAGGAACTGGCTTCCAAGTGCACATATGGGAATACATGTGTTGTAGGGAATGGATGCCAGGAAATGTCTTATGGTAGCAGATGGCCAGATAGTCAGTTCACCTCTCGATCACAGTGGTTTATCTAACAGGAGAGTGATGTCTGCATCAGCAATGTCATTGACATGTCTCAAATGCTCTCAGAAAGAACAGCTACTCTGTATGAAAGTGCCACGGTCTCCCTTGAGTCTGCTCACCAGAATACAAATATTTATAATGGCTTTCAAATGTTTGCTCAAGAAATACTGGAGTCAATGCTTCCTTTTTCACACACTGTGAAACGAACAACAGATGGTAATATCCAATAATCCAAAACTGGGCAATATTTGAACCAGTAACTAGAAGATGATCCATTTAAAATATTTTTATTAGCCTCCTGTGTCTTGATCTTAAAAGTGTCTTCATTTGCTAAATTTGAAATATTGTACTTTTTAGTTTTAATTACGTTTTCTCCCTGAAATCTGCAAGATAGACAATGAAAGAAAAAGCAATTTTCAGTACATAGTCATTTGAATCAACTACATTTCATTCCTTTTTTCTCCATTGGGAGCAGAGTCCTGATTTCAATATGGAAAACCTGGCAGACAACAATTGCAACTTATTAAATTGCCTGTTGGGCTTATTGAAACCTTTAAAATGATTATAGAACTAATGACCATTTTCATTTAGCTGGAAAAGACAACAAATATTTATTGCATTTACCATGTTCCAAAGTCGCCGTACATTATGCTCAACAATATACAAGAAAGCAGATTTTCAATATGAGTGATTTGGGATGAGGGTTCAAACAACTTTGCTGCATGTGATGAAAAAGCTCTCATACGACTCAATTATACCCCCCCCCAAAAAAAAAACAATAACAACAACACACTACTTTTTCTAGCTTATTTGGAAAACCAAATGGTTCATTTGGAAAACTAATTTACATTCTCATGGTGGAGAGAGAATTTACACAGACACATACTATTGGATAATGTGGCATACGCTACAAAGGAAAATACAGCAGGGTAAAAGAACAGAGAGTGGTCAGAAGGGGGTCAGGGAAGTCTTTTCTCAGAAGGGGATGACTTCAGAGACCTGAATGTAGAGACTAGTTTGGAAATATGATGAAGAGACCCTGTCTGAGAGAACATCAAGTGAAAATGACCTAAAGGTCTGTGAATGCAGCATGTTTCAAAAAAAAAAGAAAAAGAAAAAAGAAAAAAAAAAACTGAAAGAAGAAAGGGTATTGTGCAGAGCTGAACAATGGAAAGAGGAATGGGAAATTGGATATTCAGGTCTACTTTTTGTACACAGGCCTTGTAGGTGAAGACTCAGATTTTACTTCAGGTATGATGGCTAGGCACAGGAAGGTTTTAAAAGAGTTACTTGGCTTTTTTGTACTAAAGACAAAAATCCTAGTGAATAATAGTGGAACAGCAATAATGATAAAAGTGAAAACACAGAGACTTTTGATGAGGTCAGTTTGGAGCCTAGATTCTAATTCTAAAGCTCTTATTGAAGAACTATAACCAATAATAATACTGCCCCAAAAAAAGTATTCTGGTAGACGTAACTATTGTTGATTGAATAATAGATGCTTTGCACTGTTCTTAGTGCTTTACATATGAAATCTTATGAAATTACCCTGACACCAGGAGATATTTACTATCCTTATTCTCATTATTCAGTGAGAAGATTAAAGAGAAAAGATGTTGAATAACTTGCCTAAACTTGAACATCTAGTGAGTGGTGGAACCAGGATTTAAATTTAGTAAACCAAAATTAAATCTTTGTGCTCAACTCAAAAGGTATGTGTTGAGTAGTTACTCCATGACACAGATGGCATTTGTGCATCTCATCATCAGGCTTTCAGATGCCCATGAGTCTCCTAGTTGTCTGAAGCAAATAAGACAATATGGACCGGTTATCAATCATGGTTTATTTCTGTTTTTTAATAAAGCCATCCCTTTCTTCTCAAAAGTATCCAACTCGATCCTAAATTATACAAGCATTATTTCTAAAGCTCCCAAAATTCCTTTTTTTTCTTTTCTTTTTCTTTTGGTTGTGCACGCTTCCATAAAAAGATGGAGTACCTCTATCAGTCTGCCTCCTAAAAGTGGAGAAATCTCCCCATTTATGAGCAAACATGTAAAGACATGTTTACTTTACTCCAGAATATATAGTGTCTCATAAACAGAGGCTTGGAGGAAGACAGTTTTGTCAGTTTCGTTCAGGTCATCCAATTCTGTTATCTCAACATCGAAACACTGAAATCTATTCTGCTTCTAAATTAAAATAATGCTTTTACCTCAGGAAAAAAAAATATTCAAAGTAAACAGCAAGCCCTCCCATACATATCAACACACACACACACATGCACAAATATTTATTCTCTAATAATGGGGGCAAATCCAGCATATAAATTGTCTGCTTTTCCCCAACTTCTGTACCTCACAAAATGAGTAAGCAAGGGCTGAGTAATGCAGCAGCTACCAACAAAATAAATGCAATTATGCATAGATATGAAGTAATGTGTGTTGCTCAGCAGAAAGGATGATTGTCCTTAGGGAAAGTTAATTTATTCTTTGAAGAAATAGGCTATCACTATGCATATCTAGCCAGTATTTAATTTAATAAATTCTAATAAACATAATCACTCTCAGAAGTACTTCTACTTGAATTCCTGAAAAGAGAGACTTGGGATAAAAGATAACTGTAATGTATTTTTTTCATTCCTGAGCTATAATATATATATATATATATATATATATATATATATATATATATATATGTGTGTGTGTGTGTGTGTGTGTGTGTGTGTATGTGTGTGTGTATGTATATTTCATGCTCTTAGGATTCTATTTTTGTGAGATTTATGGGAATATAAAATAACAGGTAATGGAATAAAAGCAAAAATATTTTCAACATTTGATATAATTCACGCAGTTCAAATATCCAAAATGTTTCAAAAGAAACACCAACATTCTAATAATTTCAATGAGGAATAACATGAGATGATTTTTAAGTAATCATATTTTTTATTTGCCATTTTACCAATTTTTCACAATGTGATGTCTTCCAACTTGTGGGAGTACATTTACAATTTGTTCTGAGTGGAGATTGGATTTACTCACAACTCAAATGTTCAATGCTTGTATGAACTGTATACTGCAGCTTTAGAAACAGAATTGTTGGTTAAGAAACTGGTATTCTGTGAACATAGCATGGCAACCAAAAACTAAATCACATAAGAAGGAAATGATCTTGAACTACACCTGTCAATGAATATGTTTTCACTTCTGGGCACAAATAACATTTGAAACAAATGTAATTAAATATTCTTCAGTTGGAAGAATTCAAGGGTCCCATCATCATAAAACACTTATTTAATCAATTGGTCAACTGGGTATAGTACTTCAGTAGACCCCATTAACAAAGGAAATACATAGTATAGGAACTTTTCTACAGAACTTCAGATCTAAGACAGATAAATTCACTTATATTGTCTTGGGACAAAAAAAAAAACCAAAAAACAGAAAGCAAGAAACAGTTACCTAATGTACAAAGTGATAACGTGGATATTTGTTTGTTCATTTGGATGTATCTTCCTCAGGACAGAAATACTCTTCATTCAGGAAGTACAAGCTTGTTAACAGATTTTTTAGTGCTATTGAAGTTATCTACATATTTAAAGCTTCTTTTAGGTTTCCATCCTCTAACTTGATGCCAAAGTGGGCTCATGAAAACCTATTTGCACAGCTGATGTCCCTGTTGGCTGCTAATATAAAGAGACTGATTTGGAACAATCTATGGAACCCCAGGAGAAACTTTGGCAATAATATTCTATCTCTGCCCATCTGAATCAGTCACAGTAGTCTAGTCAGACCTAAATTAACTGTGAGCACCAAAAAACAACAAACGAAAGCAATGGAATATGTAAATTAAACACAGATTGACGTTTTTTGGTAACATGTCTATTTTAAATGACAATTTTATTTAGATGCATAAATATGGAGATATTGTGGGGATATGCTTCAACCCGTAAAATGAAAACGCTAGAAGTGGTAAACAGTTGCATTTGCAGTGTATAGCCCTGTTTTGAAAGATTTAGATTACTTTTGTTTTATTCATACATTCTCATGTTCAGATACATCCCATCCTGAAGGGTTAATATGTCGCCCAGTCGTAATCCTGGCCAGTGCATTTGAACTAAAAAAATAAATAAATAAATAAAATGTGTTCCCGGAGCACTGACCTAATTCCTCACAAATGTATGACTTGCATCACCAGGGAACGTGGACAAGAAAATGTGAATGGTCAGGCTTGAAACTATTACCACTAAGAGAAAAATGAGAACCTTCTTTTGCCTGATCATTAGCATCATGTGATGGCAACATTCCTTCTGTCAACAGATAAATATAGAGATCAGTTAGGAGTTTTATGAATGATGAGATAAACAAATGCCACTGAAGTAGTGACACCATAGGCTGATTAAATATTACAGCTCTTACAGAACTCGAGGACTTCTCCAAAACGTTACATTTCACAGGTGAGAAAACTGAAGGCTAAGGAAGAAATTACTAGGATTACACAGCTGAGTTGCAGTTCTATATTCATGCAAGAAAAAGGGAATAAGAAACAAACGTATACAGAGGGTGTCAAAAAATGTATACACATTTTAAGAAAGGAAAACACTGTATTAAAATTGTAATACTCAATATATACCAATAAGAAAAGATGAGTACAAGTCACGTTTGACTTCTGTAATTACAAGAGGTGTTCAAAGTGGTTACCATCAGTGTACTTTTAATATGGGTTTTTTTCTCCTTTTTTAAAATATGTATATGTATTTCAGGCACCCTATGTATATACTACATATATATTGTATGTAGAAACTATATATATATATATATATATATATATATATATATATATATATATACACACTATGCATACACATATGCATAGAGTATATATTATGTATTATATATACTATGTGCTGTGATACATGTGTCTTTAGCTACATGTTACTGGTAGGAAACTGAGTCTCAGAAGAGATGAGTCTCAAGACTGCATCATTAAGACATGTATATCACAAAGTATTACTGTTCATTTTATGTGTCAATTTGGCTAGGCAATGCTGCCCCATTGTTTGGTTAGATATTAACCCAGATTTTGCTGTGAAAGCATTTTGTAGATGTCATTAACATTTATAATCAGTATACTTTGAGTAAAGCACATTACCTTCCACAGTGTAAGTGGCCATATCCAATCATGTGAACACAGATTGAGGTTTCCTGTAGAAAAGATTCTGCCTCAACAATACAAAAGAGAAATCATGTCTGAGTTTCTAACCTGCTGTCCTGCAATGCAGTTTTCAGACACAAGATGACAGGATCAACTCTCACCTGAATTTCCAACCTATTGAACTGCCTATAATTTTGGTACTGGCCAGCCCCCACCATCATGTAAAGTCAGCATCAGTACCTATCTATCTATCTATCTATCTATCTATCTATCTATCTATCTATCTATCTATCTATCTATCTATCTATCATCTATCTATCTATCTGTCTGTCTCTTCCCCCAGGACCTTTATTCATTTAACATATGAAGTGATAGTTAAAGATTAATAAGATGCATCTTTCATGTCCAGTAGCTTCTTACTGAAAAATGTTAAAATACAACTGGGAGTAAGTAACTATCTTGGTGAAGTTCAGTGCTATTACAGACTAAAGAGCAAAAAGGATGGCAGCTCAGTCGGCAACTAAATTATAATATTATGTTATATTATATCTAATAGTGTAATATTAGGTTATGAACAAAGATAATAATAGCACAATTAAAAATTTCAAAGAACACTGTCAGTAGACCCACACTGCAAAGGGGATAGAAGCATATCCTCATGATTATAATTAATCATCTTTAGAGTTAATACTAGTAGCTCTGCTAAAAGTATCAACATTTATCTCCAAACCTAGAAATTCAACATTTTTGACTTGAAATTTATGTCTCAATTATCTATTGGTTTGTCAATATTAGAGGCTTCCATTCACACAGATCTCTCTCTCTCTCTCTCTCTCTCTCTCTCTCTCTCTCTCTCTCTCTCTCTCTCTCTCTCTCACACACACACACAGATTCCCATATATGTATACCCATGTATGCATATGCACACATAGCCCCCATACCAATATACATATCACTTCACAAGCATAGATACTGCTCCCATACATATACATCCCCAAATACTAATACACAGAGGCCCAGCAACACACCCATCTTCACCAACATGGACACCTCCTATGCACACATAGCTCGCACGTACTAGGAAACAGAAATGATTTAAAGGAATCAGAGCATCTCAGCATTCATATGAAGCTCATATGAAGACATTTTTACAGAATTATACATAAAAATCACATGTAAATTTTTAAATTACCTGGAAGGAAATTCTGAGTAAAGATGTTTGAATGTAGGTGTGTCATAAAAATCCCCCATATATGGTGAAATAAACTTTCAATTATAAAATAATAAAATGCAGTACAAAAATACAAACAATTAAACAAACCAAAACCTGGAAATAAATAAATAAATAAATAAATGAATAAAGGACAGCCCATAAAGATTGCAAACTAATGTGATACTCTTCAAACAAACAGAGGAGTCTATTGATGTAAGAAACTAAAGATTTTATTGGGGCACAAGAATCTCATAATTCCACTTCCACTTCTCAGAAATAATTCTGGGAAATTCAAAAATTTCTAAGATTCATCATCAATGTCTTTGGATTTGGAAAGAAGAAAGTTAGTGTTTATGTGGAGAGAGGATTAATAAGTAAGAGTTAAAGAACAGAGTTTGAAAATGAAATTAATGGCAGAGCAAAAGTTTAAGATAATCAAAGTGAAAGTAAAATAAAAAACATCTGTGTCTATGAGTTTTTGTTTCTCATTCGTTTGTCTTGTTCTTTTGTTATTTTTGGTTTATATACACATATCAGTGAAATCACATGATTCTCTGCTTTTTCAGTCTGACTTATATCGCTTAGCTCTGGGTGATGAACGGACAATGTGATATATAGTTGATGTGCTACAGAATTGTACACCTGAAATCTATGTAACTTTACTAATCATTGTTATCTCAATAAACTTTAATTTAAAAAAAAGAAAAATATCAAAAACATCAAAAAATTACAGACAAAATAATAGATATAGGGAAATGATAGGCCAATATAAGAATAATTATTATCACTGAGGTTGAAAACTCTTAAAATGGATACATCTTTCTGTTGAAAATATTTCAGGGGAATTTCTGTGAAAAGAATGAAAAGTAGAATATAAGGTTTGAAAGACCAAATCATACTCTAGAAAAAGTGGATATAAATGACCAGTATAACAGCATATCCACATTAAGATGTTGAAAATCATGAATAAAGAATATTTTTTCCTCTCTTAGTCCCCAACATCAAATGCCCTGAGAAAAGGAAAAGAGTGAGAGAGAGAGAGAGAGAGAGAGAGAGAGAGAAATTTAACCAGTTTGAGAGTTTTCCAAACTGACAATCAAAGATAGATGTTAGCAGATAATGTCTACAAATTTGTAAAGGAAAGAAAGTGTGCCCTAAAGATATAACCAGCAAAGGTACTATATATATATATATAGATAGATAGATAGATAGATAGATAGATAGATAGATAGATAGATATAGATATAGATATAGATATAGATATATATAGATATATATAGATATATATAGATATATATAGATATATATAGATATGTGTGTATATGTATATGTATATGTATATGTATATGTGTGTATATATATATATATATATAAATCATGAAACAAAAAAAGAAAGCATTCTTAAATGTGAAAAATAACTAGATAACACAATTACCATGAGGTTTTTACACACCTACACAGACCCATACACAAAGACTGAACAAATTAAAAAAGTATAAATCCAGGTAGTATTGGAAGAACTGTGTTTAAAGGACAAGAAGCAAGATAAATAAGAATAAATAAGAATAAAAACTGAGAATACAATTGAAAAGCTGAATGTAATTATTGCAGACTGTTAATTGTTTTTAAATAAAGTGATTCATATAATTGGGAGATGATAATTGTTTATCTTTTCATGTTTTTGTATCAAGGACTGAATCTATGCTATGTAATACCGTTCCCCGAAAATAAGACCTAGCCAGACAATTAGCTCTAACGCGTCTTTTGGAGTAAAAATTAATATAAGACCAAGTCTTATTTTACTATAATATAAGAACAGGTCGTAGCGAACATAACATAAGACCGGGTCTTATATTAATTAATTTTTCCTCCAAAAGATGTATTAGAGCTGATTGTCTGTCTAGGTCTTATTTTCAGGGAAACACAGTATTAAAATGTAGTTTAAAACCTAGTGGCTTTAACTTAGTAATATTTTCAAAATCTTCTTGTTAATCCTAAATGAATCTTTAAAAATTATTATCTGAAGTTCATCGATGGCTTCAATTTTCATTTAATTTTTATATTTTCTTAAATAAAAACAGAATTAAAGATAATATTTCAATTTAACATACATATCATAATTCATTTCCTTAAACACATTTGTTATTCTAATTAACCAACTAATTTTGTAGCTATCTCTTTTTCTACCTGCATATATGCCTATAGAAATGGCTAGACTGATCATTATAAGCAATGTTTATTTTGATATAACAGTATATTCGTTCTGAATTGTTTGACCTCATTTTAATGAACATACATAATTTTTACCTCAGGGAGAAGAAGGTCAGAATTAAGAGAATAAATCATGCCACGAGTAAAAAGCTTTAATTATGCTAAGGGACTTGGACTTAGTCTCTTTGTTAAAAAATTCATAAAGGTTCTTGGTAACTTCAAATATGTAAGGCAGCAGAAAAGGGAAAGGGGAATTAGGTGTCTGTGTCATGGTATGTGTGTATGAGAGAGACAGAAACAGAGATACAAGGAGAGAGAGGGGGGGAGAGAGAGAGAGAGACAGAGAGAGAGAGAGACAGAGAGAGAGAGAGACAGAGAGAGAGAGAAACAAACAAGAATAATTTAATTGACACAGTCCGTGCCTGTATAATTTTACAGTTTCTCTCTACCCTGGCTTATTCTTAAAACATATTAACATCCTCTCCTTCTACAAGATATCTTTTCTTTAGATGCCCTTCTAAACAATATTTTTTTCTGGTTCTAGTAACTCATGCTTAGTAATTTGTGACCTGCTCATCATGTCCATTTCTTATAGCACTGAATTTTTGTGAATGCATTAAGGTTCCAACCTCAGGAGATAATTTGTCATTAAATCCTGCACGGACTTACCTATGCTTCTAGTTTTAAAATATATATTATGGAATTACCTAAAATATTTATTTTTAGATTTGTGAGGTAAGTATAGCCTAAGAATAATTTGAAGAGCTATTAATATACACAGTCAAACTAGTCTTAATATTTATGTGGGCTTCACAGTTATGAGCCTATCTATAATCGCTGACACAATTTCTATAACTATATCAAAGAATTGCTCATCTATGTTTGTATATACTCAGTAAAATTAACTTTACATTTTGTATAATGGTATCTAAACAACTCTCTTTGAAACAGACTGAGGCATCTTTTGGATAAGTTAAACACTTACTTTTCATAGCACAGAATGAAACCAGAGGATGCAAACTATTTTAAATATTTTACACCATGCAGTTGTCATCCAGAAATTCCAGAGTAAATAAAGTTTGATATCGCCAAAGAAAGAGGAAGGCAGACACTATCGGCGGAAGAAAAAAAGGTGCCATGACATGTAAGCGTAATGAAACTTGAAGATTGGAAAGAGGAGCAGAGATAGTGCAGCTGAAAGATCCCAGTTTTTACAATCCTTGCAAAGTCAGGAAAATCTAACATATATTCCAAATAGTTTTTCAAAGGTAAACTGGAGACTATCTCCTCCACAATATCCAGAGAGCCCTTTAAAAATTCTAAATAAAGCATTCCTTTCCCTGTTTTTGCATCATTTGGCTTCATGAACTTCCAGGAGAACTGAACCGAGCCTTGCCAATTGTAAAACTGGCAAAGAAAATAATTGTATTGTGCTTCAGGAGAGACAGTTTTGAGCCAAGCAAAGGTGCATCCTATTATATAGTATGTAAGCTTAATAATCAGGCAAGTCTAATGCTGTAAGACCTCTGGGTCAGAATATCAACATTTCTTCCAGACATGCTAGAGCTGGAGTTGAAGGCCAAGGAATGCATTTATAATAAGAAAACAACTTAATTATGATTGATAGATGTCTGAGAAACTGACACTTCATCCTCACTTACTCGTTTGTTGGCTTAATGTTATTTTTATGTCCCAAGAGATAAACTTCAAATGGAAGGTGTTGCTTTCTGACTTCAAACCCAAATGGTTCCTAAGCTTTTCTATATATGCATTACCTTACTTTTATTTAATACTTATATTTTAGCATTTCTGTAACATATAGTGAATTTCATTATAATATTTTGGGGGTTGTTGAAATGATAAAGCTTATTAAACAAGTATGTTTCAATAAATTTAGTAAAATTCTAAATAAATGATTAAAGTTTCAAAAGTAGTCCCTGATATATCACAGACACATGGGGATCAGGATTATGAGTCCCCAATTTAAAAAAATATATGCAAAGTGAAGATAAGAAAAACAAAATCAATGTATATTATTACTGTTTGTGAGTACAAGAAAATAATTTTAGTAAGGATCAAGTATGTTTTCCGTATACTATATGAAGTATGGCTGGGGTAACCTTTCATACATATTTCAGTGTTATTACACTGAGGTAAGTAAGACACATTTTAAAAGAAATAAAAATGAGTATATATTCGACCATGCATCACTAGAGCTGATAGCATAATGAATCATGATATCCTAAAGAGCCAATTCCATCTGGCATATGCATATAATGAACTTTGAATAGAGTAGGGGTATTATATTATTTAGATGACTTAGAAAGCTACAACAATACTGTCAGAAATCTTTAATTATAAAACATGTGTGTATGTATGTATGTATGCATGTATGTAGAAAGAGGGAGGGCAATGAGGGAGGGAGAGAGAGAGAGAGAGAGAGAGAGAGAGAGAGAGAGAGAACAGTGTTTGTGCTGAAGTCAAGATGTGAAGATACAGTTTGGGGAGATAATGGAACTCAAGAACATCATCTCTTGTGAACTGGACCCGTGCCATTTATGTATTACTATTTTACATAAATTATTTTACAGGAATTCAAAAATGTGCCTCTGTACTGCCTATACACATTTGCTTTCTCTGACTCTCCCTCTGGAAGCATCTATGGCTAGAGAAAAGTTTCCTTATGCTTTTTTCGAGGAATAGCTATAATATCTGTAGGAATGTGTATCCACATCCAGCCATCACTGATACGAAGTTTAGAAATAAAGTTCAATCTTATTGCATCACTGTTTATTAAAACACTCACTAAATTTATAAATTTTGTGGGAACTTTTTAAATAAATTTCTACTATGAACCTGATTACTATCATTTTACATACTTGATGTGTTCCAGAAAACTGTGTAAAATGATTATTTTTAAAAACTTAGCTGAATTTAAACATGTTAGAGCAATTATTTTAGTTTGATCCTCAAAGAGAAGGATTAAAAGTAGGCTTCAAATTATTACTGTTCTTTTTTACATTTTTCAGCTTCTTTGTATTATTTTTCATTAAAAACATGTTTGGAAAATATTTATATTTCATTTAAAGTCACACCAAACAAAAGGTTTTTTAAAAGAATTCTTTGAGGTTCTTAGAAAAGAAAAAAAAAATTGATGTGTTTAATTACAGCTTGGGATGTATATTTTCTTCACTTTATACTTTTCAATGATGTTTAACTCATTATAGCAAGAAAGGAGCAAAAAACAAAATGGTGTCATTATTTCCAAAGTGCCACAAAATACCTTTGAGGAAAACAAGGATTCCTTGGCAAGGTAAAACAGGTGTAGGCACCACACAAGATTCTGGCTGAAAGGGCTAGAGGGTAATGAAATCCAAATGGAGATCCACTCCCTAGCATTTGTTCACTCAATCAAGGCTGAGTCAAATTAGGAAATGGAACATTTTATACATTTTAACCCACTCATAAGTTTACCTCTTTGAAATTACACCAAAACTGCTATGGGTACTAACTGCTTACTGAATAATGTGGTCAAAATTCTGCATGTAAGAAGTTAGAGAATAAAGATTCAAGGTGGCAGAGTAGATAAATGCTGTGATCACCTGATCTTGGGAACACATCAAAATTACAACTAAATTACAGAATAATCAGCCTGGAGAACCATCTAAAGTCTAGCTGAACAGAAGTTTTATCACTAAGGATATAAAGAAGTAGTCATGTCCAGACTGGTAGGAGGGGCAGAGATACGAAATGGGCTGTTTCCACACCCAAGTGTGATGGTTGAAAAGCAGGAGAGATAGCTCAGCCACAGAGGTTACTCACAGAGGAACAAGGGAACCCAGCCCTCCACACCAGACCTCCCAGCCCGAAGTATTGGTGCCGGAAAGAGGAGCCCCCACAACTTCTGGCTGTGAAAATAGTGGGGTTTGGACCATCCACGTGGGACAGAACACTGAGAGAAACTGAGCCATTCTTTAAAAGGGCCCATATAGGCACTTACCCTGAGTTCTGGCAGAGGGATGGTGACTCTGGGAGCTTCACAGACATATGAGGGGAAACTAACTTGCATAACTTTGATGCGAGGGGTGGAGGAACAGTCCCCATTTTCTCTGTGTGGGACCCTTCTCCCCTGCAGCCTTCAGGCAGTTGCCATCTTTCCTGTGTCAAGCCCGCCCCCACAGGCCAAGTCTGAATCTGATTGGCCTAATGAGCTCTGCTGCTCCAGCCTGCTGACTCACTGAGACCCAGCCTCAGATAACTTGAGTACCACAGGAGGCTTTATCAGTGGCTAAACCTTATAGGATCTGGCAGGTGGAAAGCAGGCCTCTGAGTGTTCTGGCTTTTTGTGGAGCTACCCCAGACCTGGTACTGGTTCCAGCCATCCTCGGTTCACAACATGGCATCTCCAACATGCCACCAGGTACAGCAAAGACAGCGGCCAAGTATGGATTGTTTTGTAGTTCTTACCAGGTACTACCCAGCCAGTCACAGGCAGTAGTTAACGTGGGCCTCCAACAAAGCCCCTCTCAAGAGGCCCTAGGAACAATATACTTGGAGGATGACTTCAGATCACAGCAGAGCACCACGCAATTAGTCCCACAAGCAGCATATCCAAAGGGCAATCTCAACAGGCACCAGAGGCCACTGGGGAGAATACCAGTCCTTGGGGTAAACTCCCCACATAGCAGCCCATAACCTGTATACATGGCCAAACGTCAGTCAGCCTGAGGGTCAATACCACCCACTGACATGACAGCACTCAGGGCTCAACTCTATAAGGAGGTCACACACAACCCACATAAGTGACACTCCCAACTCAGGTGACAAGGGAGACTGTGCCATTGGGCCCCACAGACCCCTACTACTTAAGGCCACTCAGCAAGACTAGAAGACACAGCAGCCCTACCTAATATTATGTTGGTGTGAACATAATTGCAGTTTTTTGCAAATATTCTTAACCCTTTAAACCGAAATTACTTTTGCATTAATCCAATACATAGAAACTAACAGAGAGAGGCAGGCAAAATGAGGAAAGAAAGAAATATGCCCCACATTAAAGAACAGGAGAAAACTCCAATAAAAGGACTAAACAAAATGGAGGCAAGCAACCTACCAGGTACAGAAATCTAAACAGTGATTATAAAGATGCTCAAGAACTTAGTAAGAACTTCAACAAGGAGATAGGACGCATAAAAGAAAATAAATTGAAACAATATAAAAAGAACCAGTCAGAGTGAAGTGTGCACTAGAAGGAATCACCAGCAGACTAGATGAAGCAGAGAATCAAATCAGTGATTTGGAAGAAAAGGTAGCAGAAAACACTCAATCAGAACAGCAACAAAGGAAAAAAAAAATCTAAAACAACAAGGATAGTTTAAGATACTTCAGGGAGAACATCAGTGCACCAACATTCACCTTATAGGAGTACCAGAAGGAGGAGAGAGAAAGCAAGGGATTGAGAATCCATTTGAAGAAATACTAATTGAAAACTACCCTAGCCTGTTGAAGAAAATAGACATGCAATCCCAGGAAGGGCACAGAATCCCAAGCAAGATGAAATAAAATAGGCCCACACTAAGACACATCATAATTAAAATGGCAAAGTTTAAAGATGAAGAGAGAATTTTAAAAGCAGCAAAATAAAAGCAGTTAGTTGTGTACAAGGGAGTTCCCATGAGACTGTCAGATAATTTCTCAACAGAAACTGCAGGTCAGAAAGGATTGGCACAAAATATTCAAAGTGATGAAAAACAAGGACCTACAACCAAGACCACTCCACCCAGCAAGACTATCATTTAAAATTGAAGGACAGATAAAGAGCTTCCCAGAAAAGAAAAAGCTAAAGGAGTTCATCACCAGCAAACCATATTACAAGGAATGTTAGAGGAAGTTCTTTTAAGATGGAAAAAATAAATTAAAAAATATGAATGATAAAATGGCAATAACTTATACCTATCAACAATTGCTTTCAATGTAAGTGTGTTAAATGCTCTAATTGAAAACATGGAGTGGCTGAATGATTAAGAAAACAAAACCTTTACATATGTTGCCTACAAGAGACTCATTTCAGAGTGAAAGACACACACAAACTTAAAATAAAGGGATGGGAAAAGTTATTTAGTGAAAATGGAAATGAAAAAACAAACAAACAAACAAACAAAAAACTAAAAACTAAATTAAAAAACCCTTAGCAATACTTATACCAGACAAAAAGACTTTAAAACAAAGGCTATAACAAGATACAAAGAAGGACCATGTTATCCCACTTCCTGGTATTTATCTGAAGAAATCCAAAACACTACTTCAAGGGGACTTGTGCATCCGTATTTTCATTGTAGTATTGTTTACAATGCCAAAGATGTGGAGGCCGCCTGGAGGTCTGTTGATGGAGGAATGGATATAGAGGAGGTAGTACCATATATACAATGGCATATTGCTCAGCCATGGATGGGAGGGGATTCTTGCCATCTGCCGTGGCAAGGATGAAGTATTGTACCGAGTACAGTATGTCAGACAGAGAAAGACAGATGTAATGTGATTTTGCTTATATGTGGGATCTAAAGAACAATACAGACAAACAAAACCAAATATAGACTCATAGATGCAGAGAACATTTTGATGGTTGCCAGGGGAAGGGGGTTAGGGTGGTTGGTGAAAAATGGAACAGGATTAAGAAGTACAAATTGGTTGTTACAAAGTAGTCATGGGGATGTAGGGTAGAGCATAAGGAATACAGTCAATAATCTTGTAATAACTAGGTATGGTGTCAAATGGGTCCTAGATTTATCGGGATGATAGTTGGGAGGGGTTTAGGGGACAGGATGAAAAAGGTGACGGGATTAAGAAGTACAAATTGGTAGTTTCAAAATAATTATGGGGATACAATAAAGCACAGGGAATATAGTGAAAAACATGGTACTAACTATCTATAGTGCCAGGTGAGTACTAGACTAGTCAGGAGGATCACTTTTTCAATTATATAAATGTCTAACCATATGCTATACATCTGAAATTAACACAGAAAAATATTGAATGACAAGTGTAACTGAAAAATTGAAAAGTGGGAGGGGAGGAGGAAAGGGCAGTAAGTGGTCCAACTTTTCAGGTATAAAACAAATAAATCATGGGGATGTAATGTATAGCATTGGAAATATAGTCAATAATATTTTGAAAGCATAGTATAGTGTCAGATAATTGCTGGACTTATCATGGTGATCACTTCTTTGGATATATAAATGTTGAATAACTATTGTGTATACCTGAAACAAATATAATATTGTATACTAACTATGTTTTTAATAAAAATTCCTGTAAAAGGTTAAAGAGTCAAGGCCTTTTGAGAACATTTATTATGTATTATGTTAACATTCTTCATGAAGTCTCAAAAGAATTCTACTGTGGATGTCCAGAATGCAAGGTAAGAGAGCAGGTCTCTACTGGAGTTTATATCCAGGTGGACATACCAAAGTGTAATTTGAAAGGTAAAAGTGGTGCGATGAAAAAATGAGTCTAGCAGCATGGAGTGTAAGAGTAAAGGGGATATGTTATTCTCTTTAATACACAATATTTTTGAAAGTCAAAATGACTGGAAACTGACCTGAAATGATTAACTTCCTCAATATTATATTTTAACCACTTCCAGTACCCAAGTATCAGCTAAGCAACTTGAAACACAGGAATTTTCCAAGACTGCAGAAATCTTGCATGAAATGCTTTTGGAAGACAGTGACTGTGTAATATTTATATAAACAAACAAGCACATAACTTATTTTATTTAAAAAAATCCCATACAGTTTTGTATTCTTATGCTAATTATTTGTTTTTACTGCATATTAAGTGTTAACATCACAGAAAATACAATGGTTGAAAATGCTCTTTTCTCTAACTTCACTGTTGATGTTCTTACTATTAACCACTTCACTAATGTGACCACTTCAACCTGACATATTGTAACATAAAGGTTTGATATATTTAAATCCAGATTAGAAGTATTATTAACAATTTCTCTTTCATAACTCTAATGAAAGGAATGGATGATAATCAAATAAAAAAGTGTGCAAGGTGAACTATTTAAAATACATGTGTTTGTGACCTCTTCAATTGCAGATTCCTCAGGATGTACTAAATCTTTGATGAACAAAATAACAATGAATGAAAGAGCCTTTTTGTTCCAAATTGAAAAAAAACTGTGCATCTCACTTATATTAGGACATAATTTTTCTACATTTTGGAAGGAGTTTTGGGAGGAGGGTCACTGAGGAAAGAGAAAAAAAAAAATTATCAACAAAGTAATTTCCAGCAATCTGATACCACATCATCATGCCAAATTCAACTTCCTCTTCAAAATACGAAAAAGTTTGCCTTTGCTTATCATTTGGTTTTTAACAGCGTAGCTTTCTTTATTTCTTTTTTTTTAAATAAGCATTGCAAGGTAAGAGGAAAGAAGGGCTGTGAAGATAATATTATCACTGCTAATGAAATCAACCTCTTTCACTTGCATCCAATTATTAAGCCAAAATTCTTACTTGCCATACACTAACTGTTTTAGTTGAGAAGTCTGTTAGGTGAGCCCTGATCAACCTGACTATCTTTTCAGAGAAAAAGAAAAAGGAAAGAAAAAGTTTATAATTGAGATTATTATGTAAAGTGAAATAAGTCAGACAGAAAAAGTCAAGAACCATATAATGTCACTGATGCATGGTATATGAAACTGAAAACAACAAAGGAACAAGACAAACAAATGAAGAAACAAAAACTAGGACACAGACAATAGTTTAGTGGTTACCAGAGGGTAAGGGTGGTGGAGGGTGGTAGATGAGGGTAAAAGGGATCAAATATATGGTGATGGAAGGAGAAATGAATCTGGGTGGTGAACATCCAGATATAAAATGTGATATAAAGATGCTGTATTACAGAATTGTACACCTGAAACCTATGTAACTTTACTAACAATTGTCACCCAATAAACTTTAATTAAAAAAACAAAAAAAACAAAAACCGAGACATCATACTGATTTTGACAGGGATATTAAAGGAGATCTTGCTAAAAATGTAGTATTTATGCTGAGTCCTAAAGCATTACTAGGATTTAGTCAAGTGAAGACTGAAGAAAACTGAGAAAAGTACATTCCAGTGAGAAAATGCTAGGCAAAACCATTTAATGAACCATATGACATTGATATGAGATAGCATCAACTTTTTTTACTTTCCTACATATCCTAATTTGCAGTTACCTATAAAACATTTTTTAAAAAGCCAAATTATGCTGGGTAATTTTTTTTTTGCTAAATTACATAGTTTTCCTTTGCTTTTTAATATGTACATTAAGGATTGCTCTTCATTCCTTTCAATATGATGCTCAGTGAAATGTGCAGTTAAGCTTAGCAAATTTTACCTTAATATTTTTAATGAGAAAAACTGTACTTGCAGAATATCTGCACATCTAGGTCTCTAGCAAGTTGTTAAATCCTCACAAAGACCTTTCTATGTATTCTCATGCTTACTTTTGAGCTCTGGGATCTGAAATGTTTGAGTCAAGTCTTTGTATGAAATAATGGCTTAATTATCTCATCGACTTCCTTTGTATCTTCCCCATCCTCTCTTCAAGTCGCTTGACTGTTATGTTCTGTTCCTTCTGTAACTGAATACAAAGTTTTAATTTAGGCCATTAGTAAAGCACAATGCACCTACCCTAAGTTGTCACTTATATCTCCAGTTTGTACTGCAGTTTCTCCACTTGACTATTAAAAAATATATACACACACACACACACACACACACACACACACACACATCCACACACACACCGAGGGTGCCAAAAAATGTATACACATGACTTGTATTCATCTTTTGTTATCAGTATATATTATTACAATTTTAACACAGGTTTTTCATTTCTTAAAATGTGTATACTTGTTTTTGGCCATATATATATATATATATATATACACATATATGAATATATTTATATATATATATATATATACACACATATATGAATATATTTATATATATATATATGAATATATATATGAATATATATATATACACATATATGAATATATATATATATATATATATATATATATATATATATATGAATACATTTTCAGCTGGATCTTTTGATTCATTGGCCATCCATATAATACTATGCAAAGATGATTTTCTAATTACTGCTTTGATTAGGGGTGTATAGATTTTCATTTAAAGTAATACACATCTGAAATCATATTAGATTGTGGTAGAAATGTTCCTGACTACAGGTTCTGCAGAAATAGGAACCTTGATTCATGAATCTTTGTATCTTTAATATTTATCAAATATTTATAATATGGTTGTGCTAAGGTGTGTTTTTATCTAAGTTATTACCATTTTATATGATAATTACTAAATGATTCCATGACTATTTTGTGGGGCACATCAAGATACGGTCTGTGTTAGAGTAAAATAAATGATAGTATTAGGAGAGGTATCAAATACTAAGAATAAATAATGTTCCTAGAGATCCTAGGCCAATTAGCTAAAAATTTGCAGATAATAAATTACATAAATTTGTAAAGTTTACCAAGTTTCCAAAATACATTTTAAGTGCTTAAAACTATAAAGTTATTCATGTACCATAATGTCATTTTAACAATTTTTAATAATAACTATCAACTTATTGTTGACAATATTTTATTTAGTCTTCCTAGCAGCACATACATGAATATTCTATTTGTGGAACAACATAAATCATGAAGTGGTTTAGTCTTCTTATGAATATATTTAATATTTGAGAATATTTCATAACGTATTGCAACCAAAATTTCTGCATATGATTGACATCCCAAATCTGATATTTTTGCTATAAATATAAAAGTGAAGAGACAGATTCCAGTCCAAGATGAGGACTCAGGAAGTTCTTGAACTCACCTCTTCCCACAGACACACTGAATCTACAACTATATGCAGAACAATTTCCTCTGAAAGGAATCCAGGAACTAGCTGAGTGATTCTTATACACCTTGCGAATGAGGAAATAAAATACCCATATCAAAAGGGGTAGCAATATACACTTGGGAAGGAACTCACAATCCCCAGCTTCTCCCTATGGATGGAAGGCTTTGGAACTAATATCTAGTACCCCCAACATTTAAGACTTCCACAGCCTAAACATCCAGTTCTGAAAGCCAACAGGGCTTGCATCCAGGAGACCCACAAAACTATGGAAAACAAAGAAACAGTTTGGCTGGCTATCAGGGACCCATTATCCTTCCTGCCCAGGGCTGAGCTCAGAGGGAAAAGACAGAAATGCCCATCCCCCAGCCTTTCCTGAAAGAGCCCAATTTGCTTATCTTAAAACCTGCAGCCTGAGGATCAGGTTTCTAATTTAACACTCATCTATGGATAAATAGCAATCCTGCTAGGAGATACCATCTCCGTATTTTTCCTGTCTTGGACTTCAAATCACTAGTATCTCCAAGGAAGCAGCTTGTACACATATCTGGCACCTGGACTTCTAAGGCTACCACTAAGGAAATGCACCCGTGATTGCCTGGTTTTGGTGGCCAGTGGGACTCATGCACACAGCCATACAAGAGAGTACCAAACAAAGAAACAGTTCTTAACTGGCTATCGCTCTAGGGCTCAGCACAGAAGGGGCTGACAGAAACAGTCAGCTCCCAGGCTTTCTCTGAAAAAAGTCTACATGCACACATTCAAAGCAGCTCCTTCATTGCAGTATTGTTTACAATGGCCAAGATGTGGAGGCAGCCTGGGTGTCTGTCAATGGATGAAAGGATAAAGAGGAGGTGGTACATATATACAATGGAATATTGCTTGGCCATGGAATGGGATGGGTTCTTGCCATCTGCAGGGGCATGGATGGATCTGGAGGGTATTGTGCTGAGTGGATTATGACAGACAGAGAAAGACAGATGCAATGTGATTTCACTTATATGTGGAATCTAAAGAACAAAATAAACAAATGAAACAGAAACAGACACATAGATATAGAGAACATTTTGATGGTTGCCAGGGGAGAGGGTTTGGGGTTGAGTGAAAAATGTAATGGGATTAAGAAGTACAAATGGGTTGTTCCAAAGTAGTCAGGGGGATGCAGGGTACACCATAAGGAATGTAGTCAATAATATTGTAATAACTATATATACTGTCAGATGGGTACTAGATTTGTTAGGGTGATAGACGGGATAGGGTCAGGGGACAGGGCCAAAAAGGTGAAGGGGTTATGAAATACAAATTGGTAGTTACAAAATAGTCATGGGATGTAAAGTAAAGCATAAAGAATATAATTGATAATATGGTAATAACTACGTATAGTGCTAGGTGGGTACTAGACTAGTCGGGGGAATCACTTCTTAAACTATAGAAATGTCTAACCACTATGTTGTACACCTGAAATTAATATAAAATAATACTGAATGTCAAAATAAATAAATACGGTGAAAAAAATCAGAAAAATAGCAGAAGTGACTGACACAACACTATGTCAGATGAAATGCTAAAATAATGATTTCTAACAAGGAGCAATTGGAATATATTGTCTTGGTAGCTGACTGAAGAAAGTTCTGGCATGAAAGAGTAAGATGATCAGAAAATAAGACGTGAAGAAATCTAGAGTATTACATAATAAACTGTGATTAATAACTTAACTTATATATCATTCATAAATATGATCTTATAAAAGGATCAAAAATCAAGTAGGATAAAAAGCTGAAAACACCAATAAATAGACAAGACAAATTAGACAATGACAAGAAACATATTGTAGTAAATTGGACTACTAGTTATCATAAATGACAAATTAAGGTTGATATGCTGTTTGAGAAATTGGCAAAATAATCGTTGGGATAATTGAAAATAGCATAACAATGGGATTATAGAAAGTGCCTTTAGAGATAATTTAACAATAATCATTGTAAACAACATATTCCCTTATGATTTTCTGAATTTTTATTAGAGCACAAAATAGACATTTCTGAGTATTGTACATATTTAACATAAATTGTGGTAATCAAAATTAATATTTTAAAGTAACACATTTTCTTTGAAAACCAATACATTGGTCTTTTTGTAAACTGGCCTACCCTCTTACTGAGCTAAATCCTGTAACAAGGGTTTACATGGAATACACACATTGCTATCAGTCCAGGTAGTAATATGTGTTAATCTTTACCAAGTCTCTATTATATTAGCAGATATAGAAAAATAAGCTCTGTAGGTCAGCATTCACAAAACACAAAGAGAACTATTTTTGGTTTCTAGTGAGGTCACAGATATGAAAAGAAACAGCATAACATTTGTATGAAGTGAATTGTTCCTAATGGTTCTGCTCTTGCCTAATAGTTCTCATAAGGAAACTTCTATCAACTGATTGACATTGTGATGGCTCATCCCCTCTCTGGACTGTGACCCTTCAGTACCACACAGCCTTGAGAGACACAACCATAAAGAAACTGCTACAGGAAAAAAAATAAAATAAAAAAAATAAAGAGGAAGAAAAAAGGAAAAGAAAGAAAGAAACTGCTATGATAGAAAATGGAAAGTGCCTCAGAAAGAGGACATGAGAACACGGAGGAGGTGAAATTAGCCCAGGAAACACATTAAGGTTACAGGAAAACTTTCCAGAGAAAGTGATGCCTGAGCTCTCTATTATAACTCCTGTAAAATATATTGGAAAAAATACTGTGAACAAATATTCAGAATAAGTGGTTTTTTTTGGGTTTTGTTTAGTTTTTTTTTTAGGTTTTCTTTTTCAGTTTTATGAGTTTTAGATAATTTAGTGTAGACACAGATAAATAAAAAACATAAGATGTTTCTGTAACAATATCTTAGTTGTATTCCTGAAATCAAAAAGTTTCTGAAAAATCAGATGTTGTTTTTATTTTATTTTTCACCAAGATTGGAAGATTGGTTTAAATTAATTTGGCAGCAAAACCTGAACTAAGTAGACACATTCATTGGGAAAATATTAATGTGTTTGATTATGGAATATTTGCCTAGACCTCACCAGGGATATCAGATAATATATTGATATTGGATATGCATATTTCCTTTATAACTTTTTGTGAAATCTGAGTTTTGGCAGCAAGTATTTAAGAAAAGAGATTGTGGACCTGTATGATACCACAGTGTCCTCTTCTAATCCCCCTGTGTCATCTTTACCTTCTACCAAAATATTTTTTCAAACGTGCTGAAGCATGATGGACTATACTAAGTTCCCAGTCCATAGAATTCTTAAATTACTCTGAGACTAATTCAAATAAAACATCACAAATGGAAGTATCTGAAAAAGAAATTTATTGTAAACCCTTAGGCTTGTGACTGTTGCAGTAAGAGACATACACAAGAATTTAAAACTTTGTTCTAAAAATAAATCTTTCCTTCTGAGAAATATGCTTAATGGAGAAAGGTCCATGCATTGATACGAAAATGTAACCAAGGCCTTTTGATATTTTCCACTTTGTTTATTACATAGCTTGGGATAGGCTATATTCTTGTACATAGTTTCAATATCTGAATTTAAACCTGGCTCCTGAAAACAGAATATGTGAATCCTAGTTATCCTGGTTGTAGCTACATCAAAATTAATTAATAACTATTTTTTTTGGGGGGACAGGGTGGGGGTCGAAAGGGCTCCCCTATTAGACTTGTATCTTTTCTAGGCAAATAAATGGCTTCATAATTTGAAACAGTATCACCTGGAAATCCTCTCTTTTCTTTTCAATATGGGGTAACTGAGATTCATACACAATGATTTGGGGACTTTGTTATATGAAGAATGGGGGCAGCAAGGTCTTCGGACACCAAAACTTTCAGTGGAAAAGGGACAAATCATCTTACCTCTAGTTTAGGAAGCAGAATAGGGCAGCACCTACAGATTAGCACGCAAGATAATTTGCTTAAGGACCTGATCAAAGGACTTCATCACTGTAAAACAGATAGAAAATATCCTCCAAATACAGACCCAAATGGGTTTCATATAGCTTCAAAAGATATAAAAAATATAGACGATATATTACAGAATTGTACACTTGAAACCTATGTAACTTTACTAACTAGCGTCACCCCAATAAACTTTAATAAAAAAAAAGCTCTTGCTGTTTGAGTTGCAAAAATACTGATGATTAATAATAACAATAACAACAACAATAATAATAATAATAATAAATGTGTAAGTGGCAATTACAGAATATTTTGCCCTTAGCTCTTAGCTTCCTTAATCTTCAACCCTGTAGGAACCAGAGGCTTTATTTACAGCACACATTGTTTTCCCTGGAAATGCATTAAAACAAAACAAAACAAAGCTTGTGCAATTAAGATCTGACAATATAATTTTCCTGACAGTTTATGTCATGATCCTTACTGATCACTATGCATTGACTCTTGGCCACCCACCCCTTCTTTTTCTTCACTTTTATCCCTAACAAAACCACATGATTTTGATTGCAGAATTCTGATTCCTAACTCTAAGCCTAAAGCCACCTTAATCAAATGCTCATCTGTCGACTCTATGCATACTTTCACAAATGCTGCTGTGGCTGAAAGTGGTGCTTTTGGACCTTTGTGATGTGTCACAACCCCTAGGTGTCTCCATCATGTAATAATCAACCTCACAAGAAACCCAATGATAAGCTCTTCTGTGGCAGATTCTGGGATTTGTCCTAATGGGTTTAAATGACACCTTCTCGTAACGTGTTCTTTTCCTGAGTGCTGAATGTACCCTTCTCATTCTTGAATCTGAAGAAAAGTGCTGACATAACCCTCTGAGGACTTCACTGGGAGAGGGATATCAGAGCTAACCTGCAGATCTGAAGTGTGCATTTTCTATACAGTGATTGTCACCCACTCATTGTCTCTGAACTGTGGCTTTAGCGGACAATGAGTTCCTTATTGCATCCCTATGACATTAGCATCTGTCAAATAAGCATTTCATATTTGCTAGATAATAAAGGAGTCATAAAAACAGTTTGTAGAATAATATATTATTAAATTGAAAAAAAATCATACATATAAGCTAACCCAAACCTTGCGTTTCACAGAGAATAAAAAATTATGACACCTTAAAGGATTTGCAGTAGATCTCCCATTTATTAAAAGCTGAATCAGAGTTATAATCTAAAATCCCTAAATCTTAAATCTAGTGATTCCTCATAAAATGTCGATTATTTGATTTGATTTATATATATTTCAAAGTTCTACTTTACAAATAATTCTTCCACTCTTAGAATCTACTTGCTTTTCTTATTCTTATAGCTATCACGAAACCATTTTAAACGCATTTTCTCTCTCTTCTTTAAGTGCCCGAGTTTTCAGGTCTGGGTTTGGGCAGCTGGAAATGGTGATGCCCAACAAATAGGGATAATTTTTCTAAGCTGCAGTCTATTTTTACAGCTTACTTTGTGAAGTTCTATAGGATTACGTTTCTGATAGGAGCCCTTATATTTCTGAATATCAGCATGGGACTCTGAGGACAACAGTTAATTCTAACTCCCAGATGTGTATGTACTCTTCACATTATTATTCTTTGAAAGCTATACAAATCTTTGTGGCTAAGTAATAATTTTATTACACCTAGTTTAGTTATTTTTAGCACTTTTTATAAAATAATTATGTACATGTAGATAAATGTGTGTTTAAATATATAATTTGTAATGGATACCATCTTTTGTGGTGTGTGGCATGATATGATTCCACATATTTTAATTTCAAAATAGAAGTGCTTACTTGAAAACAATAACTACTGGATAATTTCCCATACACCGAATAAGAAAAGAAAATGGTAGGACCATAATGGGATAATTCCTCCTTTAGGATTTCCATCTGAGTTTAAAAAGAGATATATACATGTAGCTTTATGTATTATGTGATATTAATATGGTAGTTTAGTCAGCATCACCACAGGTTAGGAGTGTATCATTGTTCCTTAGGGTAAAGCCCTCTTTTTATTATCTCCTTCTAGCTATGTCTCAACTGAATTCATAACACCACATTTTCTCTTTATGGGTCTCCCTCGTCTTCTCCTTTTTCTTACATGGGAAGAAATATGAAGGTGCTTCTGTTTATAAAGATACCTTAATAAGTCGTTTATATATCTTACTTTCCTCCAAATTAATATTCATAAATCCCAAAGCTAACTAGTAATAGCGCATTTCTGTTACAATGAGCATAATCCTTTTATAGTTGTCCTTCTCAACACTCTTTTTATATCTTATTTCTCCTTCCCATTTCCTCTGTTTACTTGTTCCTAGAAACAGAGTTTGAATTCTTTCCAAGACTTCCATTTTCTTTCCAAAAACATTTTTCAACTCCTTACTTTAAGATTTGTTTTGTTTTCCCCTAAACCTTTCTGGTTAAAATTCATCATTTTTTCCATGTACTTAAGTGAAAAACGATGTGTCAAATTATGTAGTACTCCATTGCAGCTCATCTCCCCTCCTCTATCTTTTCTAGTTTGCAATCAGGTACTTTGATATTTCAGTCAAATATAGAGTATGTAATGCTTATTGGAAGACAACTGTGTCCCTTGTGTGCTTGTGAGGTAGATGTCATTTTACAAAGAAAAGTAAAGTAATACGAAATCTCAGAAACAGTAAGTAATTTAAGTTCACAAGACCAGAAAATGTCTGTTCATATAGTAATATAAATCTGCAATGTTATTCATATTTCTCTTTTTTATGTAAAGGTCTTAGCTTATTAAGTTCCAACTAATGTGATTGTCTAGCTTTTTTCTATACCAGTCACACTCTTCAGCATGTATTCCCAACAGTGGACACATTTCATAAATTATGGCACCTCAGACATAACACAACTCTTGCTACGATCTAATCAGGACAAGGCAAAAATAATTTATTTCTTCACTAGTTTTGGATAAAATTATCTAGTTACATATTGACCATTTTTACCACTGAAGATTTGAAACAGATTTTATCAATGTTGACTACTATATTGATTATTTTGTCAATATATTGATATTTTACCTAATATGTTAATTATTTACAGACTCAGAACATTGTGTCTTCACATTAACCTTATGGGTAAATAAATTATCTGGGTATTTTTATCACATTAATGATTATTATGGCAATTCTTCCTAGTCCTCTCCATGCAGAATTGGTTTATTAAACCCAAGTATGGAATCCTCTAATTAATGAAATCTTTATATAGAATAAAACACTGTATTCTACATATCTAACATTTTAATCAAATTTGGTCAATCTACTTGATTCATTTATTTAATAATTATCTATTGAGAATTATATGTATCCTTTCTCCTTAATCTAGAAAATAATAAATGGAATAAATGCAATTTTAATTTTACTTTTCTTGAAGAATCTGAAATTCATCCTTTCCTATAGCTTTTATCTTCTGGTTTTCTAGAGTAACAGGTTTGTGAAAAACAAGCAAATGCATATTTAAATACTCTTTGTAGTTACTCCTTTCAGGAAATAAGATTTTAGGAGAAGGTAGACCAAGGACAATAAAGACAGCAAGCCTAAATCATTTTTGTTCCTAATAGATAGTTTTTGTATATGAAATGTCATATATAAAATTGCTGAAAGAAAATATAATGTGCTATTCAACTTGAAGACTTTCATAAGTAGAAATGAATGAAATAGGTCAACATATGGAGATACTACAGCAAAATACAGGGAAATTCTACATAAAAGACAGATGTATTGTTTATTGCTGTGTAATAAATTACCCTAAAATTTAGTGGCTATTGACAACTTTTTATTATATCATATGCTTTATAGGTAAGGAATTCTTACCCATTATTAAGATTTATCCAATACTAAGGTTTTTGAGGGTGTTGCAGTCAAGTGTTGACTACAGTTGCAGTCTAATCTGAAGGTTTGACCGTTGTGATGGTGGCAGGGACACTTCTGAATTTGTATCATTGGTCTTATTCTCTAGCCATCTGTGTTTCTCCACTGTGCTGCCTTTCAACATATCAGCTGCCTTCTCTGTGGGGAGCCATGGTTGCAGTTAACTTTAAAGCCTTAATGGCTCAGTTTATACTTAACCTATTTCCTCCCCCTGAAGCAATTGTCTCTGCCTGCATCTGGAGAGTGCTTGCATGCTGCTCAGGAATGTGGTGGGAGTGGCCAGTTCCCAGAACAGAAGGCTGATGCCTATCAGGGCTATTGATAAGATAATTACATTTGGGAGTTTCAGTAAATTTTGTGTCTCCTGTGTTAAAGTTAAAGTTTCACTGTTAACTAGGTAATGCATTTTTGTACTTGTTAAACTGCACGTCCACAGAAGGTATAAATTCTGGGGACAGAATAAACTCAGCGTCTCCAGGAACACTGGGGTCCGCGATCGCCATCATCAAAGTGTGAGTGCCTTCTTTCATTCCCACTCCCCTTGTCAGGAACCGTTCGACTCGTGGCGGCTGGCCCGCTACACTTCTCCCAGAGTAAAGAATTTGAGAAAGAGCAAGAGAGAGATGAGAGAGAAGGAGAGAACAAGCCGAAGACAGATGCCATGGTCCTTTTATAAACTAATCGCAGGAGGGCTATCCCATCACGTTTGGAGTATTCTGTTGATTAGAATCAATTCAATATGCCCAGCCTACATCCAAGAAGAGGTAACAAAACATTGCATAAATACCAGGAGTCAAAGGTCACACAGGGGGCTATCATAGAGACAGTGAAAAGAAAGCTAGAGTAGTACACACTAGATAAGATTAAGATGTTTATAAAGATTCTGATAAATAAAAAGCTTCTTTCCAAAATGTGAGTCAATAAAACAGAATTTGGCAGTCAACTGGATATAAGTTTTGAGAATCACACAGCACTTTTAAAAATACCAACCATGCATTGAGCCTTGATGATGTTTCAGGTATAGGTTTGAATATTTTAGTTCTGTCATTTAATTAAAACATTAATTCAAAAAAGTATTATTATAGATGACATTGTGTTCAACTTCCTAATGCCATTACTGCCCCAGTAGATTCATTTAAGCAAATTATCATAACTCCAACCCATTTCAGACAATTGGTTCAAAAGTGGGTTATGATCCATTTTTGGAGAATGTTTAGTGAGAAGTCTACTGTAGTCATCTGAAAAATAATTTTTTTCTTTCCTAAGAGAGACTCAGTGAAAAAAACAAGATGTCTGTTTTTCGTCTGGACTTTGTCATGTTTGAATATAATTCTTTAGAAAAGCTGTATGTGTCTATCAGCCAAAGGATGAACTCAACACTAGAGAGGGCAAATCTTTTCTAATTATTAATGCTATAGTAATACATTCAGAATAAATTCATTCTAAGATGAAAACATCTCATGAATTTCAATTTTTTTAATCCAGAATTTTAATTTAAAACTTATTTTCTTTCCTTTTTCCCCCCCACTAATTCTAGAAGGAAGAATATCAAATAAAACCCCAGATGTATTAATGTGCTTTTTTTGTTTTTTCTTGTAAGACAGAAAAATTATGTTACATCAATTCAACCTCTAAGTAAAGAAAGAAATATAAAAACAGAAAGGCAGTAAGTAGATTGGTGGTGTGAAATTAACAACTTGGCATCTGTAGAAGAGATATATTTACTGCCAAACATTTATGGAGAGAAAACCTTTCTTTGCTTTCAAATTTTATTAGAGTTTGCACTGAACAAGAAAAAGGTCTCTTAGGAATATTTCTTGTTTGACAAGAAATGAACACAATGTCGTTTTGCTTTCTGTTCATGGAAAGAGAAAAATAAACACTTATTTCAGTAATTGTGATACCTTTAGAGTTCAGACATTCTTTCTATCAAAAGTAAATTGTGAGATATGATGTAGCATCAAGGAACAACTGCAGCTACCCACCATTAATTCCTTGGTATTACTGAGCAGGGAAAATATGGGTCAGCCAATTTTGATGGCAATGTGGCAATGAAAATAAACAGTGTGTTTTCTGTAGCATTTCTCAGAGCTTGCATAATACAGAGCTGTGCACTGGAATTCCATCTCTGGAGAATTTAAATTGTCATCTCTCAAAACACTATCACTAGCGGCCCTCCTGTTTGCTGTTCTATTGGTGATTGTTTAACTTGGATTACTTTCAAACATTTGGCAAATGATTATTGGATGTGCAAATTATTGCAGTAGATGTATCCCAAATTCCAGGCATTTCACATTTTGTTGTCCTATATTTCACGCTCATCTTATCTAATGTTATCTAATAGACACACTCATTTCTTGACAATGATCTAAACAGAGTTTGGCAAGGGTGGCTAGAATTTAACTTTAAACCCTTTAGTTTTAAAGATATGTGAACTCTAAATAGCACGTAGCTAACTCTAAAATTCCCCATAGCTAACAGCATAAACATAATAGTTACTGATAATAATATACCAGATATTTTAATATAATTAATTCTCTCTTCCTACTCATTCCTGACCAAACATACAAGACTGGGGAAGAGTTAAGGTACAAAACCAAGCTAGTTTTTTCTATGGTTTGCATGCTAATAGCTGTATTACTACTGGTCAGACCAATACACTTGTCCTCTAGCTCAAGAGTATTCTGTACATTGCAATTGGTCATCTTCATCTCTGTTCCCCAAGGCTTATTATTCCCAACTTATTGATGTATGTTATTCTAACATTCTCCAATATACCTGTCTATCTGGCACCACTGCAGGTCATATATAGGCCTTCATTGTTGAGGACTATTCACAGACACCATTTTTCTCTAAAGTACCTACACTACTTTTTTCTTGGATAAATACCATTTTTTGAGAAATGACTTAAATCCATCTTCCTTGAATTTCCTTCCCCTCCCTCTGTCTCCTGGTCCTACAGATAAGATATAACCTTTCCATTTCTTTTCACCTTAGGATGTAAAAACTCTAGCTTCTTCATCAGATCCCATTTTACATTCTAGACCAATTTAAAACCATTTTATTCCCTTCCCCCTCCTCACTTCACCTCATCATCTCTCTAGTCTCCATCCAAGGTTATAAAATAGATCTTTTCTTCCATTAGGCCATCCTTCCCTCCAAACCTCTTACTCAACAAAATTATGTCCCATATTTTTATCACTATCAGTACATCACAGAGGCAGCACGGCTTAGGAGAAAACACTTGAACATAAACTTTGGAAATAGCTACAGAGCAATCAATGTTAAGTTCTTGTGTATACTATTAATCAGAACTGTTAGTAAAAGTCTTCCATACAGTACCACTTTGTCTTGGTAGATCTATATGACATAAAAGAATTGAGACATATTCTAATATACAATGAGTACGCCACACTCCCTTCCCCTTAAAATGAACAGAAATCACAGAAGCCGTGGCATGAAAAAAAAAAAAAAAAAGGCGAAGATTTCAGTGGAATTGTGAAATTGGAGCCAAGGGTGACTATGAGAAATGTAACGCCATTCATCATGATAGTTTTAAAATGTGGTGTCAGATGGCTTCAGAATTTCCATAAGGCATTGACAAATTTCTACAGGGTTGAATAGTGTCCCTCCTGCTCTTCTTCTGCCACTTAAAAAAAAAAAAAAAATCATTCTACCTAGAAAGTATGAATGTAATTTCATTCGGAAATAGGTTCTTTGTAGATGCAACCAAGTGAAAAATGTGGTCATACTGGATTAGGGTGGGCCCTACCTATCCAATGACTAGTGTTCTTAAAAAAACTTGGAAAATTTGACACAGATAGAAACAAAGGGAAAATGTCATGTGACAAAGAAGGCAAAGACTGAAGTTATGCAGCTGAAAACCAAGGAATAACAAAGACTGCTAGCAAATCACCAAAGTCTAGAAGAAGCAAAGAATGATCTTCTCCTAGAGGCTTCAGAGAGAACACGGCCTCATCAACACCTTAATTTCAAATATCTAGCCTTCAGATCTATGACAGAATAGACATCTGTAGTTTAAAGCTACCTGATTTCTAGCAGCAGCCTTAGGACATTCATACAAGTTCATGAGTGATTCTATACTGAAGAGTATACAGTTTACCTAAATAATAAGGGTTCATCGTCCAAACCAAACACATGGGCTTCTCTCAGGTCTACCACTAAGTACTGTGGCTTTGGACAAGTTATGGATCCTCTTCAAATCTCCCTTTCCTTATGTGCAAAATGGAAATAAACATCATGCCTTCATTTGTAGCATGAAAATATGATAATGCACATAAAGCACATGTGACATTCCCTGGCATACTGGAAGAGGTCTGGAACTGATACCTATATATATTTATTCAAATCCAATGACCTCAGAAAAGTGAGTCTAAACATTACAGGCACACTCAGTGGCATGGCACTTAGGATATAAGAGATAACCCATAAATGTCTTTGTTCTCTCTCACAGAACAGCTAGCATCACCACTGAATTCACAACACTTGAGTATTCTCATGACTCCATATCTGCCCAATGAGACCACTACCTTGCAGGTGGTTGAGAGTCAATAATTTGTTGAACAGGAAAGAAAATCTACGTAAAATTAGATGCTACAGGCCAGCATTACCCACAGATGTTATGACATAAGGAGCAGGAAGAGCACTTCAGCAGCGATCAGAGTTTGAGCTGACATCAGTGGTTCTTAAGCTATGTGTGTCAGGTAGTCATCTGGAAACCCAGCTACCTTCCCCAAGAGATCATGATTGATAAGGTCAGAGTCAAGACCCAGAAATTTGAGATTTCAGCAGGTCCCCAGTGTGATATTGTTGTAAGAGGTCTAGGAGTTACAATTTGAGAAAGACTTGCCTGTATAAAACAGTGATTTATTATAGATCTGTTATATTAGAGCATAACAATTTTGTTTTAGACATATTTTTGAAATATATCTGAAGGTATTAACATCTAAAATCACCTATTTAGGTTTCAAGTTTGTAGATAAATATTCCACATAAAAATATCTCACACAGCTATCTCTCGTTCTTATCCCCCTATTCAGCTACACCAGATGCACAAAAATAAATAAATAAATAAATTAATTAATTAATTAAAGGAAGAAAAAAAGTCCTCAGGCTGCTATCTACATGATTACATTGCAAAAAAAGCATATATATATATATATATATATATATTTTTTTTTTTTTTCTTTTCTTTTCTTTTTTTTTTTTTTTTTTTTTTTTAATCAACCTCTGAGCTCTGAGCTTTACTTGTAGCTCCACGGCAGTAAGGATCTGCTCTAACTACAGCAACCTTATGTGAAGGGTAGCTCTTTACCATTGCTGCACATTAGAATTATATGTGGAGCTTTAAAATATCCACACCTCAGGCCTATTAAATCGGAATTTCTGGTTCAGTCCCAGGGCATAGGGATTCCTAAATTAATTCTAATGTGCAGTCAGGATCCAGAACTACTGCTTTAACTGAATACATTTATCATAGGCTATGTGACCAAGGTCTCTGACAATAAGAAAACTTCTCTCTATCTCTGTAAAGAAAAAAACTGATGGTTTCTAGATGGGAGGACGGTAGGGATGGGGAAGAAGGTAAAGGTATTAGAAAGTTTAAATTAGTAGTCACAATATTGCCACAGGGATATAAAAAACAGTTTGGGGAATATAATAAGTAATGTTGTAAAGATTTTATAGGGTGTCAGCTGGGCACTTGTATTATTAGGAAGACCACTTCATAGACAGTGTAAGTGCCTGACCACTGCATTGCACACCTGAAGTTGAAGCTGAATAATATTGAATGTCATCTATAATATATATATAATCTATTCTGTGTGCTTCGAAGACACAGGGAGAAAAATAAATCATTTGGTAAAAAAGTCTCAGTAGCCTAAAGCAGAAATAACATGTCTCACCCCCAAACTGCCACCAAAGCCCCCATTTGAATACACCTCAAAAGCAGCCAGGTTTCCATTGTTCTGTTTCGTGCCCAGGCATGCAGGAGGACAAAACAAAAGAAGTGAAGAAACCACCTGGGTGCTTCTCCCTGATACTGGAGGACTGGTTGGTTCTAATTTTCAAGTTGTCACTGAAGCCCCTGGTGGCCAGATTACAAAGAAATTCTGACAAGCCATTTGGATTTTGAGGGTTCCCTCTAATAACCCACCTTGGGTGACCTTTCTTTTAAAGTCCCTACAACTGTACAGCCCAGAGCTTTGATGCCACTCTCCCTCCTGTATCATGTGTTAGATGCGTTCATGTTTTATCTTTCCATCAAGTTGGAGACTTGTGAATTTCTGAAAAACCCAGGTTTTTATTTCCACCTACCTAATGCAATTTCCCCAGCTGCAATGTTTTTTTCATTTTTCTGGGTCAAAATCCTGTCCATCCCTCAAAGAGCAGCTACATCTATTTCCAGTAAGAAAACCTTCTGTAGCAGCATCAGTCATTCTTTGTGGCCACCTTCTTTCTATGTTTGGACCATCATCCTGATAAAGCACAGTCCACTTTCCCCTACAACCCTGACAATGCCGATACTCACTTTCCCAGACTTTATTGAAGCTAGGGTGTGGGCACGTGACCTGGGCTCTCCCAGTGAAACGCCTCCACTCCAAACTAGCTGTGAGAAGAAGCAGGGACTCTGCAGAATCTATTCTGGTGGCTAGTGGGGGCTGCAGCTATGGAAGATAATCTGGTTCCCAAAGGCAGTATGGCTGTGGTCCCTGTAGCCGAGTTCTGTTAGTCGTGTCCTCTGGGCAAGCAACTATATATATATATATATATATATATATATATATATATATATATATAGTCACAGGATGTGGAGTACAACATAGGGAATAGAGTCAATGGAATTGTAACAGCTATATACGATGTCAGAGGGGTAGTAGATTGGCGGAGGGGTGTTATCTCTTTGTGAGGGGTGTAAATGTCTAAACATTACATTGTTTTGTACACCTGAAAGTAAAAATATAAATAAAAAAATAAAGAGCATCCCACTAGCCGAGGATCTTAACTATTTTAAAGGCATGTTGTGGGATTCATTTTCTGTATCATTATTAATGTTTCCCAGGAAATGGTGCCTGGCACTGCAGAGTAATTAACTATATATATATATATATATATATATATATATATATATATATATATAACTATATATATATATATATATATATATATATATATATATATATATATAAAGAAAGAAAGAAAGAAAGAAAGAAAGAAAGAAAGAAAGAAAGAAAGAACAAATCTCCTCTGATTCTGAACACGTGGTTCTCTATAAATCATGTAACCTCAGGATTTTTCACAGGATATGTGTATAAGCATGAGACTGGAGACAATGAGATTAGTAATTTTTGTGCATTATTAATACAAATTTCAGAAACAAAATATTAGAAAAAAAACTTGTCTACTACAGAAGAAGTCTAAGAGAAATAAAACATTATAGCCCACGTATAATTCACTTAACATACCAAGAAGTACAACAGCGTTTGAAATAAAACAAAAACAAAAACGTCAACAGAAATCTTGTCTACCTGAGACATATTCCTCACAGAATAAAGTTAACAAATGGGAAGACAATTTTTTTTAAAGTCACTTTCTATGTTTAGGTTTAGAAACTGAATATACTTCTGCTTAGGATAAACTATTCTTATTAAAATGAATAAATATTACTTTATATTAATAACTGAGACCCAGACTTATAAGTTATTTTAGGTTCCTAATTTTAACTACATATTTTCATCCCCAGAAAGATTAAACCATTAAGTCTATCATGACTGAAAAGCTACCCCAGAGTCCTCTACTCAAATACACATACATCCTTTATGTACACATCTTGATGTACAACCTTGAAATACATGTTTATCTTTCCATGAGGGAATCTGAATAGAAAATAAGCTAGTGATAAATAAACTACTCTGAGTGTAACAATTTTAAGGTATAATGGGTAAGAAAATAATTGATTTTGCTCCAACAAATTGGAGTAATCAAATTGTGTGCATGGCTGTGTATCAGAAAGAACTGTTAGAGTCCCCCCAATCTATTCACTCTAATGAAATATAATCAAAATAAGTGGTGATGTTTAAGAAGGCTTAACATAAATTTCTACTCTTTTATTTATTCTAGAAGTTGTTATCATCACATAATTCTACCTTTCACCCAGAACAAGCATATATTTACACGTTTTAATAAATAAGCAGAAGGGGGAGAAATTATAAATGTTTGTCATATATGGTGAGAGAGCAATTGCCTGATGTTTTCATTAGTTTCTTCTAGCTAAAAGGAAAAGAGACTCACTTTATCTTAGAAAAACTCGACCTGGATGGAGACTTAGAAACATTCTGAAAGCAGAGGTTACAAGTAAAATTTTCAAAGAAAATCTATATCTACTCTGTGTACTTTAAGCCAATCTATATCTACTTGGTATATGAGTCATAAACACATTAGTGAATAAGTAATATGGGGGGCGTTTATAGATATTTATATGGAGTGTTTTGGGATAATGAAAGTTTAAATTTTAATATAACTATTCATTTGCTCTAGCTTATTTCCTCTGATTAAGTGATAGTGATACTTTGATTCAACATCTGATATTTCAAGCAGTACTAAAAAAAGATCCTCCTGAAGAGTTTTAAACAGTCCCCATCTTAGCCTTATGATGAAAGTGGTCAAAACTGTGATTCCCTTATCAACAAATAGCTTTGCATCATGGTACGTATAATAGATTATGAGATTGTGTTACTGGTAGGCTATTTTTTTGAGTCATGAGGTAGCTTGTAACTATTGGAATTAGAAAACAATCACATGAGCAAGTCATCAATCTCCAGTAGGCCAGATATACCAAAAATGTACAGTCTATAAAATTTAACCTTTGACATTTCATTTAGAAGCACTTTGGTATCCTTACATATCCAAGTAAAGCTCCTGGTGTTGAGGCACCAAACCAAGGTCTCTAAGGATAAACCTGTCATGTTGGAAATGTTCTAGGGGCACTCTACAAATTCTAAAAGCTATCAACAACCGTGTTTCCCCAAAAATAATACCTAGCCAGACAGTCAGCTCTAATGAGTCTTTTGGAGCAAAAATTAATAAAAGACCTGGTCGTATTTTACTATAATATAAGACCGGGTCTTTAATATAATATAATATAATATAATATAATATAATATAATATAATATAATATAATATAATATAATATAATATAATATAATATAATACAATACAATATAATATAATTATATAATACAATACAATAATATAATATAATATAATACCAGGTCTTATATTAATTTTTGCTCCAAAAGACGCATTAGAGCTGATTGTCCGGCTAGGTCTTATTTTTGGGGAAATATGGCATTAAAGAAAAATTAAAGCAATTTCTGAAAATGAGGGATTCCAGACGTTAAACCAATTTTCTGGACCACTATGTCTCAAACAAATCATAAATTTGACCTTTTAGGTATTATAAATTCTGCAAACTCTGATATGAATTGAAACAAAATTTTTAAAGTTCTACTTTTAAAAATATAAATCTGCTTATTTTTAATAGTTTGATATTTTAGCAATATCTAACAGCATTGTATATTTATATATTATCATCTAACAATGTCATGAGAGTTTATAAACTTTTAATGGTGATAACCAATTGATGAAATCCACCTAAACAAAGACTACCTTGTGAAATGCATTTTGATAAATTAAAGGACAAAATATATTTAGATTAAGTAGCTTCTAAAAAATACATAATCTTATATATGCCCTACAAATTACCTTAAGGTAATAGTTTTGTAATGAAAATGTAAAGAAAGTCTTCTTATCATTTCCCTATATAAGCTAGTTCAGTAACAAAACAATCGTTAATTGAGTGAAACTATACATATGAGCCAAATAATCAGACAATAAACATGTTTGGAAACTTGGGCTAATGAGTGAATTATAACTGCTCTATGCTCATTACTCTTTAACTGCAATGACTAGATGAACAAATATTATGGGGGGGAAAATGTTACCTAAAATTTTGTGTAAGATTTAGAATGTAAATCAAAGTACCCTAGAAGATAAAATTATTGTGCAGTAGAAATAATGACCACCCTAGATTTCCAAAGTATTGATTTGCTTATTTACAATCTCAGTCATTTATCAATTGAGGCTTAAAGTTTGAAATAATTTATTCATATGATTTATGTTTTAGCCTCCTAATAAAACTACAGCTATAAGAAATCTCATTGTTTATTAAAAGACACTCAGAAATTTCTGGGTATTTTCTCAATTTGATATCGAAGTCAGATTTGCGAATAGCTAATTGATAAAGCTGATTTACACTCTACGTATTTTGAAATTCAGCACCTAATGAAAATAGTTACCTACAGGTTAATATTACAATTCTCTAACTTCCATAAAACAAATTAAAAATATAATCTCTATTATACTGGCCCATAGTTATGATGCATGTTATTTTTAACTAATTTACTTGCTGCTAAAAAAACTTCTGCCTGATGAATTATATCCCTGAGGTCAACGTATGATTGAAATTTTGAATAAGACATTTTCCTGCACTATTAAACATTGAAAATTTCAGAGAGACATCTAATGCATTACTACTTAATAAAGATAAGAGCATATATGTGTATATAAACCAATTTGCATTAAATATATGCATTTTAATTCAAACACAGACAATGGGGTATTGTATTGGAGAGGCCATCTATAGTTTTGTCAAAAGACAAATTTATTCATATCCTCTGTTCCATCATCAGTTCCTTCTCAAAGGCAACCTTTGTTAATAGTGCCTTATGAATTATACTAACTTATTTTTTTAAGAATTATATAATTATGTATGGTTCAGACAGGTGCTAGACTTACTAGGGTGATCACTTTGTAAGTTATATAAAAGTTTAATCACTATATTGTATACCTGAAATTATAATAGTGTAGAACAACTGCAACTGAAAAATGAAAATAATTTAAAATGAAAAAAAAAAAATACAGAAACCAAAACATATTGAGAAGTATTGTTCTGGGACAGCTGAAACAATAAAACAAGATGTTGAATCTTTACCTCAAAGAGTTTATAATCAAGCAATTATAGGGGCAAAATGGTTTACAAAGTGTTACCATCTACACATACTTCCCTATCACTTATACATAATATTGGAGCCCATGGCTATTTACAAGTATAAAATATTCAACAATGAGGGAATCAGAACCTGCATGACTTGATATTTGTCTGAGAAAAGCTCCGTCCATTGCTTCCACTTTGGGGGGGATGAAAAAACTCTCAAGTCTTTAAAATCACAGTTACGACTTTGTGCAAATTACTCAAACTCTGATTGTTAGATTTCTCTTTTCTAAAATGTGTATCAAAATATTAATAACACCTATATCATAGAGATGTTAGCTACAGATAGAAAATATATGTATAGTTATTGAACCTCTCACATAGTCAGTGCTCAAGATGTGTCTCTATTATTTTACTCTGAGTCAATATTTTATTATACAACTACATCCTAGGATAAAAATGACAGGTGATGATGGAGAAGAGTAAACAGTTTATAATATCATGTTAATATTTGACAATGACAGTAAATGGGTCTCTGATTAAGAACTTTGGATTCAAATGGACTTACTTTAAAGAAATTCATGTATATTAGGGTGCAAATAGGGTAGACCATAAGCATGTGTGTATGTTTAGTTTATATTCAGATATAATGGGAATATTCATCAGATATATTAGTAATAACTCCTCATTTTTCAAGATACGTGTATGTTCTTGGTATTTTACTGAGACTGTATCAAAAACTTTTCAACAAAAATTCCTGGTAGATATTACCACACCCTACCTAATACCTGAAGGAACTGAAGCTGACCCAATTTAACTGGCTTATTCAATGACACAGAACATGCTAAAGACGGATTCAAACAAAGAGTTATCTGGTTCTTAAAAACAAGCTGTTCAATAAAACACAAAGATAAAAAATCGTTGTAATATTTAGTGAAATAAAGTGTAATAAAAAAGTTCTATTGGAGTACAAAGGAAGGCATGATTTATATAAGTTGATGTTGGAAAAGAAATCCAGCTGAGCATTGGTTACTTTTTTAATGTAAAATATTTAATTAAATTAATGATATTAATATTTAACTTATAAAATATAATTTATGAATAAATGAAGTCTAATGTATTATATATGACCAACATAACTAATATATATTTGTATAAAACCATTAATTTATATTAATATATTTATTTCAATATAGAGTTCAATAGCTCTTTGAGGCAAGTTTTCAGATTAATATTATAACTACCATGATTTCTTATAACCACCTTGATTTCTTAATAGTTAACATTTTCAAAATTGGCTCCAGATCTCATTAGAAATAAAATAAACAACCAAATAACAACAACAACAACAACAAAAATTAGAGATTCAGCTAAAGTTCCACTTCCTCCCCATACATCAAGTGGTTTACCCTTTCTTAAACTTCCACATGTGAAGATCCATTTGTTTAGGATAAGTCCCAAATACTGATTCAGTATTATTACACCCAGATTCCATATTAAATATCTCACATACCACACCTCTCATTACCATCAACCAACAACAGCTAACATAGAATATGCATTGTGAAGAAACTCAAAGTACTATTTACATGTCTACCTTAAATAGACTGGCTTATCATCTTGTATTTCATAGATTAAAATGGGATACAGTAATACAATTTTGTAATGATGGCCCTAAATCAGGGAGAAAAAATGTTAAATTATACATTTCCGTATAAGAATTAGAGAGATGCATACTCGATTTATGTATACTTTTGTTAAATGTAAATGACATGTGAAAGAAAACTTAGTCTTTAATGGAGAAAATACAGGCATTAAAAAATCACGTCTATGTAACACTTGGCTGACTTGCTATTGATGCTGTACAAATTATATTTTCCTGTATAGAATTTAAAGGCATAATATTTAAATGAAAAGAAGAATAATCCTCTAGGTTCTCACCAAGAATATTTCAGATGTGCAATAAAAGTTCCACTGAGAGTTCAGATGAAAATACATAGGCAGAATTGACCTTAAATACAGCATTGACTTCCTCCTGCAAATTTTCTGACTTTTAAGGACACATTTTAAAAATGAGAAAGGAAGCTCTCTGTGATCTGTGATGATTTTAAATGTCTTTATGCTTTCGGGTTTTCTCCAGGGTAAAGAGAACACAATTTGGTTGCCATGTGGGCTCAGCAGCTTCCTAACAGGGGTCCTTTGAGGAATAACTCAGCAGGGTCACTAGGAATTAAAGAGGGAGAAACAAACAGACCTGTACTGCCCTTTGGGAGAATGGATGTAAGAAAGTCGTTTTGCCTATTCTGTGCCTAAAGGTTTATAAATATGGTGTCTCTATAGTTTTTCAGAAGCAATATTTAATTCACTTCCTATTTGAGTTCACAGATATGTGTATTGAGTTATTGAGTTAATAGTTTAAAGAGCTGTTTTTATTAATACAATAATTTGGCAGCTTCACACATATTAAGGTATAGAGGTAGCATATAGCCCCTTCAACCACAGTGTGTAAAAAAAATCTTCTTTTCTTTTTTTTTTTTAATTCTTCTTATCTCTTAAATTCCAAATTTGATTCCTGATACAAAGATTTCACAGTTAGTTCACTAAATGAGGTACCAAAATTAATATCAGGATATTTAGAGATGAGAATTTCCACCTCAAAAGCCAGTGTAACTAGGAGACTAGTAACCAATAACAGAAATGAATTAGGATGAACTTCTATTTTTAAAGATTAGCTTGAGTTATCAGAACAATGTAAAATCTAAGTCCATCGATTGGTGGTGCTTTTTCACATACCTGTCTTAAAGCCAAAGTTTGTTGTTGTTGTTGTTTTGTTGTTTTTAAATAATATATCATTTTTACTGTTGCATGTTTTCTCAAAGGTGTGTTGAAGTACTAGAAAGGAATATTCCCAGGTAAATTTTTTAAATCAGATGTGATGTATTAGTAATGCAAATTTGAAAATATCAGCATTGTTTAAATTTAAGTGCCATGAAGGCAAGCATTTTTTTCTGTTTTCTTCATGACTATATCCTCAGAGGTTAGAACAGAGCCTGGCCCCTAGCAGTGGTCACTTGTTGAATGACTGAATCTACATTATTTGATACCAAATCTGTAAGACAAAGTTTTATTTTAGCATTAAAAAGAATTAAAAAGTCATTATTAGCTGTTGCCAGGCAGCAGTCTACCGGTCTGTCTCCTTATACCTGCCCCTAAAGAAAGGAGAGTCTGTGAGACGGATCCTTTCAGGGACTTTGCTAAACCTTTGTGCTTACACCTCATGTCTCCCTGTTTGGCCCCAAAAAGATGGTTGGCTAGTCAATGACAGGTAAGATTCCCCATGGCAGGAGGCAATGCAAGCCAGACACAGCCACATGGGGACCATCTGGGGAACTCGTGGGGTCAATAGAGGTGGGCACAGCCCCCCACCTTTCCCCGGCTAAGGAGAGCCTCTGCCTCTGTGGCTGCATTCCTTCCCACAACCTGTAGGGTAAGTGACTCAGTGATATGCACTCCATCTATTCATATGTATAAAGGTTTTGTCTCTTGGGGAAGTACATACCTCCTGAGACTTATGGTTCCACTGCCTGCAGGCAAGGTTGATTGGCTTGAATAAGTTTTCTATTATAATGTGTGGGACACACAGTTCTTGAGATTGACAAGCTTTATCTCCTTTACTTCCTCACCTAACTAATGAAAGCTATGTGTTGACCCCATTGGGGCTCAGCCCTTGAGGCTGGAGTCCCTTGGCCCTGCTTGCACTCTGTTCTTGGCTACAGTATTTCTTAACCCTGCTCCGCCCTTCTCACGTCCCACAACTTTCATTGCCTGGGACACAATTGACAACAGATATAAGGAATGGACTTTTAAAAATAACTCTTTTCTTACTGTTATAAATAGATATTTGATATGTTGTACAATTATTTTTATCTTTTCAGCTAAAATAATTAAAATTTGCTTCATATAACTTGTTATACTTTCTCATTTTCACCTTGAAAAGTAATATCATAGGAACCATGTTTTAAATGTTGAATTTTCCCCATACTCTCATAAACTAAGAAAATATCTAATTCCCCAGAGTTACATTCATACAGATCTTTCAAAGAGCTGGCAAAAAAATTAAAATCTCTCCTTATGTATATATGAAAAAAAAATGTTGCAAAACTTAATTAAATTTATTTTAATTCCTCAAGAGGGCAGTGAATAAAAGAACGTTTCATAACCAACTACCTGCCAAATGACTAGACTTTCACATAAGCAATCTAGTATTAGGAATCATATCCTTTCCAATTATATAGTATCTATAATTATATCTCGAATACCTTTATTTTAGTAATATTTTCTTTTATGAAAAAAGTGAATGTAACATGGGCTAAAGAATCTGTTGTTCAGTAACTATACTGTTTTCTATTTTATTGTTTTAAAGTCAAAATGTAAAGCAAAGTCCCCAAAAGACAATTCTAGTCGGAATAATGATATAATCATTATTTGATCATATGATCATTAATATAGCTAATTAAACTGTAGCAACTCAAAGAGCTCTTGTAGCAGTCTTGGCAGTTAGTTCCATAAGAAAACAGAACTGAAAGTGAATTAGTAGGATGTATTGTCACCATAATCATGAGTGGTCAATTAAAGTATTTAATCGAAATATGCACTCGGGAGCGCTGTTGTCCTCAGAGTGAATAAAGTTCATGCCAAATTGATTTTATTTGTAATCCAGTTCAATGAGATGCAAGGGAACCCATAGAAAACCAGCTGCAAATTATGCTGGCAGGAGAACTTCCTCTGATATATTCTGACTTTCCAAGTTGGAGTTTAAAGACACAGAGGGAGTGTTTTTTTCTCTCTGAACCCAATATTATTTTTCTGTTAAACAATCATTCAGGGTGACTGAAGCTAATAGTTACGGTCTTGAATTTATTCTGCCTTGTATTCCAAAACTAAACACTAATCCTTAAAGAGTACTTAAGCTTCATTTGATGAAAAGCTTTGGAATAAAATGAATAAATGTGTTTCAAAAAATTACTTATAAAGAAAAACAAAATCAATCAGAACTTCCATCATACACATTTCACTGCTACTCTAAGGAAAATGAATGTTAGAATAAATTTCTAGTAGATCCATTAATAGGATGAAATATATATATATATATATATATATATATATCTATCTATCTCAAAGGTGCCAAAAAATGTACACAAGTAGAAACTTGGTCAACGTTGCTCAAGCAGTAGTTCTCTGTAATCACAAGTGTCTGGATGCTGATGGTAACCACTTTGAGCATCTCTTGTAATGCAGAAGTCAAATGTGACTTGTATTCATCTTTTGTTATTGGCATATACTGAGTATTGTAATATTAACAGTTATTTTCTTTTCTTAAAGTGTGTATACCTTTTTGACACCATATATATGAAATATATATATATATATATATATATATATGTGAATTATATAAATGGATTAAATAGATAGATAGATAGATAGATGATAGATAGATAGATAGATAGATAGATAGATAGATAGATAGATAGATAGATAGATGAGATATATTGTAGATTTTAGTGTAAGTATTCCGGATTCTAATTTAGTTTAATTTGGAGGTTTTTTTCTAGGAGATATGGAAGCAATGAAGAATGTCTCCCATCAGATCTTTATACTTGGATGACAGGAGGTATCTTGAGGAAAATATAGCTACTTAAGTAGCATTCACCTACATATTTATATATCTCACCAGATACATACCTATATATAATTACATTCAGGTAAAGGAAAAGAGTAATGTATAAAGTATAGATTTTTATATGTTATCGAATATCATTATGCCATAGAAATTCTCAATTTGGTAAATAAATGGTTTTGAAATACAATATTACATATAATTAGAAATTTATAAATTTCAAATTATTTTTCATAGCCATGACTTTCTTCAGTAATGAGTCAATAAAGTTATTGCCAATTTTTCATATTTATGGATTCTATAAGGAACACAGAACAATTAAATTATCAATATGGTTTTATTTTAAGCACAATGACTCTATGAGTTGAAAATATGTAAGAAGGGGCCCTAATCAGTGGAAAATTATTTTATGTGTCAGCTTAATTTGCTATCTGGAAATAAATTATTCATAATTTAAAAAATTACAATGGATAATCTAGTTAAACATTATTTGGATTGAAAACGAGGCAGTATTATGAGATTATCTAGTGTGTCTCAAAAGGATATGATTGCACACTCAAATAAGATTTACTACTATGATCACAGTGTGAAATTTGGTGTTCTAAGAATGATTAAAAAAACATTAGAAAGGATGTCCTGAAAATCTCTTTTCTGTTCTTTTTTTTTTTTTTTTTTTTTTAAGTATACAATTGATTCAATTTTGTGGGGTTATTTCTGAGCATTTACATTCTCAAACAGCTTTAGTGAGGTATGATCAACATGTAATAAACAGTACCCATTGAAAGTTCATCATGTGTACATGCCTGTGAAGCCATCACCACAGTAAAGATAGCGAAAATAACAATTGCTCAAAAGGGAGTCATCCCTCCCTCGCACCTCCCCCTACCCCACGTAATCACTGATCTGCCCTCTGCCACTACAGGTTGATTTACATCAACAGAATTATACATAAGTGGAATCACACAGTGTACACTCTTGTAATCCATGGTTTGGGTGTCCATTGGTTTTCTATTCACTGGTGAGGTCACTGGGGTATTTTCCAGTTTGGGGCTTGCTGTGGTCTGACTGTGTCCTCTTCAAATTTACATATTAAAACCTAACCCCTTGTGAATGTGATTAGTGTCCTTATAAAAGGGACCCTACAGGACTCCCTAGCAGCTTCCACCATGTTAGGACACAGAGAGAAGATCCTGGGCTATGAACCAGAAGTGGGGCTTTCACTAGACACCAAATCTGCCAATGCCTTGAACTCGGATGGACTTCCCACCTCCAGAGTGTGAGAAGTAACTGTCTGTTGTGTGTAAACCCCCAGTTTATGGTACTTTGTTATAGCAGCCCAGATGTACTAAGACAGGACTATTCCAAAGAAGGCTGTCATGAACCCTCATACAGGTTTTTGTAAGACACACACTTGTATTTACCTAATTGTAGAAACACTGGATGGCATTATGTGTGTCCATTTAACCTTTTTTGTTTAAGTTTTCATTAAATGCATTAGGGTCACATGGGTTAATAAAATTATATAGGTTTTAAGTGTATAATTATGTAACACATCATCTATATATTGCAGTGTTCACCACCCAGAGTCAGTTCTCCTTCCAGCACCATATATTTGACCCCTTGTACCATCTTTTATAATCTCCCTCTCCACCTTATCCTCTGGCAACCACTAAACTCTTGTCTTTGTCTATGAGTTTTTGCTAGTTTGTTTGTCTTATTCATTTATTGTTTTCAGTTTTATATCCCACATATGAGTGAATTAATATGGTTCTCGACTTTTTCTGTCCCATTTATTTTGCTTAGCATAATAATCTCAAGATTCATCCACGTTGTCACAAATAGCAGAATATTATCTTTTCTTATGACAAAGTAATATTCTATTGAATCTACCATACGCATCTTTATCCAATCATTTATAGAAGGACACTTGTTTCCATGTCTTGGCCATCATGAATAATGCCGAAGTAAACATATGAGTACATATATCTTTACAAATAAATGGTTTCTGATTTTGGGGGTAGATACCCAGAAAAGGGATTGCTGGGTCTTATGGTAATTATATTCTTACAGAATTTCTGTTCCTTTTTAATGAGTAGCATTCTTCTACCTATGATATCTCCTATGTTAGAATATTAAGCTATTTAGCTGGGAGATAAATCCAGGTGCCTGGCATCAGGGGATAAGTGACAATTTAATTTTTTTTAAAAAGGGGCTGGGCTATTGACACTGAATGTAAAGGGACACATTCAGTCAAATAAACACCCTCATCCATATTCTACCTTAGAGTAGGGTTTGAGGAGGAAAAGCAAAACCAATGAATTATCATTGATTTTTACAACTTTATTTATAACGAAAAGAATGAAAACCAAAAGCAATGATGGGCTGGATAATGAAATGGATGGTGAACACACAATGCAATATATAGATGACGTATTATAGAGTTGTACACTTGAAACCTATATAATTTTATTAACCAATGTCATCCCAATCAATTTAATTTTAAAAAGATAAAAATATGGATGTCTGTGTGTGTGCAAATTTATGTCTTTTATCAAATAGTTCTTAGACATATCCAATCCCACAAGACCAGAATCTCAATAGAATAAATTATTTCCATTGCATCGAATCAGTGATGGGGCAAACTTTAAAAGTTCCATGTTTCAAAGAGGTTGAAGACAGAAACAGGCTTTAAAGCAATTGTGTGGTACCACAAAGAGATGTAGTGAAGTGATTAGACAAATTATTTATTATTTGACATGTCTTAAAAGTAATAATTTCTCAATGCAATATGAATTTAAAATAAATATGATCTTGGTGCACTGAGAACTAAAGGTAAATCTAATTATTTACACATCAATAAATAGCTTTTTTTTGTTGTTTTTTGTTACCATTTTCCATTTCAAATTTATTAAATGCTTATTTAAAAGTCTTGATTCAATTGCATATTTGGTTTAAAATAAAGCATTAATTATATCCAATTTTATACAATATGCCACACTGGGTCTCTATTCACTCTGTTTATCTGCCTTAAGAGCCCTGATAATTTCAAACATTCATACACACACACACACACACACACACACACACACACACACACTCACTGACATTTATTGAGATTTATTGATTGATTTATTCTCTTGGCTGCCCAAATGTCAGCACCTTAAGAGCATAGATTTTACTTTAGCCACAGCTGTATTGCTAGCAGCTGACACAATAAACGAATGAAGAAACTAGAAAATTAAATACTTTAATAGATGCAATGAAGAAAAAGCCATTGATTCTTGGGCTAACAGCAGATTAACAGCACTAGACCAGGAATGATTCTATTTCTGTCAGGTGCTACCGTGTTTCCCTGAAAATAAAACCTAACTGGAAAATAAGCCATAGCATGATTTTTCAGGATGTCATCCCCTGAACATAAGCCCTAATGTGTCTTTTGGAGCAAACCTGAATATAAGACCTGGTCTTATTTTTGGGGAAACACGGTAAAGAGAATTTCATACTTGCAATGGCCTCAAGAAAGGGGAGGGAAAACATACCTGAATTTGAGTGATTTACTCTCAGGAAGCACTGAGATCACTGGAGTTTTGATAGGAATAACAGAAGCTATTTAGAAAACTTTTAATTTTTACCACAGTGTAATACTGCCACATCAAAATCATGCTATAAAGAGCTATGGATGTAGCACAAAAAAAGACTTGCTTGTTTTGTAACTATTCCAGTGGGAATGAAGTGATGATTTAGAATATATGAATTTTTGCTAGCTTGATCGCAAGGAGATTAGAGGGATAAAAATAGAACCAGTAGTGAGGGGATACAAGTAAAAGAAGTTGGGTAGTAATACAAAAGACCTTCCTGGGTACTTTATAAAGGTATAAACAATACAGTAAAATAATAATTACTATAAAAGTAATATAATTTAAAATAATTGCATACTCTTTTAGACAATAAATATGCTCATATTTGGATAATTGTAAGACAGATAGAGGTTGTATTTGTTTGTTTTGTGTTTTTGTTCTGTTGTTTGTTTTTTTGGTAATGGGTTTTGCTTCTTAATATTTCACATATTCTGAATCATGACAGTATGATCCTGTAAGAAAACCCCTGGAAAGCATCCCCCGTAGAGACTACATTAAAAAAAGTACAATATCTTAAGAACATGATAGTTCAAGAGTTAAAGGTAAATGTGGATGTTTTACACCCCTGGCTGGTGAGTCTGGAGCATCTGGTTATGTTTATCTTATAAACAGTAAATAAGAAATGTCACATTCATAAATTTTCTACAGTTTAGTGTTTGGGAGAGTTGACTAAGTTCACCTAAACATACTCAAACAAAGAACACACACACCCCTATAATCAGCCAATATCTGTCCCTGTCTCTCTGCTTCTTTCTTGTCACTGGTTATTTGATTTAATGATAAATTATTTTCAGAATAAACAGTTCAATTAGATACATTCTCTAGCACTGGTTTTATATACCTCAAATATACAGACAGGTCATTACTCTGTAAGTTAAGTGAAACATGAATGCTAGTATATTAAAAGATCTACATAAATATGACAATCCATTTATAGTTAATAATGGGGAATATTCCTTCGGTATTTTTTTACTTTTATAATGAGGATAGTTTTCTGTCATCCAGGAAAACATTTCCTTATTGATTTCTGAGCTTTTAAAATGAAAATATTTGGCTTTTCTTATTAACTGCCCAATATCTGACTTAAGAGAAAGATCAATATCCTGTTTTTAGAGTTCTGCACCAGGAAATATATCTAATAATTATTAGATATTTTACAGTCATTGCTTTCAGTATCTTAGTTACCTCATGAATGATCGAACTATTATATTTCTCAATTTTCCTTCCTCTATATTCTACTTACATTGGAAAAACAGATTTTTTAGGGAAATAAATGGGATTTTGCTATTTCTGTCCATATATTTAAAGTAATGAATAATTGTATATGTATCTTAAATTAAAATTTAGTATGTATACAAACATGTAATTTTAATTTATGAATTTGAAATTATAAAATGCTAATTCATTTATAAATCTCTTTAGTGAGAATATTTTAAAAGTTTGCTGTGTACTTCACTTATTAGTATGCAATGTCAAACTGCTAACAAAATCCCAAGAGGGCCTACACAAAGAAGTAGGGTGGACAGAACTCAGGCAAATGGACCATCTACGTATTTATATCTGACTGAGAGGTATCACACAACTAGAAATAGGCAGACAGTCAATTAGAACACCACTACATTTGTAGTTCTGGACTGAATCCAATTCTGCCAAAATATTTAAAACTGATGAATCCAGAAATCTCTGTATCTGTTCTACTCCCCTTGGGATCTTTGGGGAACACAACACATCAACAGGTATTTGCAATTATTAATGAAGCCATATGAACACTTCTATGGTGAAGAGATACAATTTTAAAAATCTATAGGTCTACAGTTCTTATTGTATATACCCTGTTTCCCAGAAAATAAGACCTAGCTGGACAATCAGCTCTAATGCATCTATTGGAGCAAAAATTTATTTAAAACCCGGTATATGTTATTATATTATATTATATTATATTATATTATATTATATTATATTATATTATATTATATTATATTATATTATATTATATTATTTCTGGTCTTATAGTAAAGTAAGACTGGGTCTTATATTAATTGTTGCTCCAAAAGGTGCATTAGAGCTGATTGTCCGGCTAGCTCTTATTTTGGGGGAAACACGGTAGATTTACATAAATAAACTTGATATAGTGTTTAATTTTTTTAACTAAAAGTTTATTGGAGTAACAATTGTTACATAGGTTTTCAGGCATAAAATTCCGTAATACATCATCTATATATCATATTGTGTTTTCACCTCCCAGAGTCAGTGTTTAAATTTATAAGTTGAAATTCTAACTAACTATATCTCTCTGTCACCCTAATTAATTGATTTGTATGCAAGTCCATATACATTCTAGTCTGATCATTCCTCTGTCAAAACTATTTTAACAGAATATAAAGAAAACAAAAGTTAAGGAGTGTGATACCTCCAGTCTTATTCTGTTGTCTTAGGACTGCTTTAGTTATCCAAGAACTTTTGTGATTGCATACAAATGTGATGATTATTTTGTTGTTGTTCTAATTTTTTTTAATGCTGTTGGGATTTTGATGGGGAGAATATGGATATTTTAACTATATTGATTCTTCCAATCCATGATCATGGAATATCTTTCCATTTCTTTGTATCCCCTTCAATTTTAATAATGTCTTATAGTTTTCCTTGTATAAGCCCTTCACATATTGTGTTAAGTTTATTCCTAGGCATTTTATTCTTTATGTTTAATTGCAAAAATATATAGTTTTTTTCTTTTTTAATATAGTTTTCTGAAATTTCATTTAGTATAGAGGAACTCAATGGACTTTTGTACATTAATTTTGCGTCCTGCAACTTAACTGTATCTGTTTATTGTGACAATACTCGAAACAGCATAATGTTGGTAAAAAGACAGACACGCAGACCAATAGAGCAGAACTGAGAACCCAGAAATGAACTCACAGATATATGGGCAAATATTTTTTGACAAATAAGCCCAAAACATACAATGGAGAAAAGAAAGTCTATTTAATAAATGGTGTTAGGAAAATTGGAGAGCCATGTGCAAAAAAATGAAACTAGACAAATACCCGTCAACATATATCAAAATTAACTCAAAATGGATGAAAGACAAAACATAAGACCTGAGACAATAAAGAGCCTAGAAGAAAGCATAGGTATTAAACTTACGCACCTTGGTTTCAGAGAAAATTTTATGAATTTGACCTCAAAGGCAAAGAAAGTAAAAGCAAAAATAGATGAATAAGACTAAATCAAAGTACAAAGCATCTGCCCACCAAAAGAAACCAACAAAAGAAACAAAACAAAGGGGCAACCAACCGAATGGGAGAGGATATTTGCAAATAACACCTTTAATAAGGGGCTAATATCCAAAATATATAAAGAACTCATACAACCCAACAACAACAACAACAACAACAAAACAATCCATTTAAAAAATGGGCAAAGGACCTGAACAAACACTTTTTCCAAGAAGACGAACAGACAGTCAACTAATGTATTTTTAAAATGCTCAACTCCAATAGCTATTAGGGAAATGCAATTCAAAACCACAATGAAATATCACCTCACACTTATTAGAATGACTATTATCAACAAGACAAGTAATAACAAGTGTTGGAGAGGTTTTGGAGTAAAAGAAATCCTCATACACTGCTAGTGGGTAGGTAAATTGGTACAGCCACTGTGGAAAACAGTGTGGAGATTCCTAAAAAAATTAACAATAGAAGTACTATATGACCCAGGAATCCCTCTTCTGGGTATCTACCCAAAAATCTTAAAATGTTTATCCATAAAGATATATGTACCACTATGTTCATTGCTGCATTAGTCCTGATGGCCAAGACTTGAAGATAACCGAAGTTTCCTTCAACAGCTTATTGAAGAAGAAGACATGACATATATATATATATATATATATATATATATATATATATATATATATATATATCCTGTATGTGTGTGTGTGTGTGTGTATATATATATATGAATATTACTCAGCCATAAGAAAAGATGAAATACTGCTATTTGTGACAACATGGATGGATCTTGAGATTATAATCCTAGGAAAATAAGTCAGACAGAAAAAGTTAAGCACCACATGACTTTTCTCAGATGCAGGATATACAAACTGAAAGCAACAAACAAACAAGACAAACAAACAAATAAAAACTCATAGACACAGACAATAGTTTAGTGGATCCTAGATGCTAAGGGGCAAGAATAAGTTTTAGAAGAGGGGAAAGGGAGTCAAATATATGCTGATGGATGAAAAACTGACTCTGTGGGATGAATATACAATGCCATATATAAATGATGTATCATAGAATTGAACACTTGACACCTCTATCATTTGACTAACCAGTGTCACTCAAGTAAATTTAATAAAAATTAATTAAAATAAAATAAAAATAAAGTGCTTGCTGTAGGAATTTTCAAAGATTCAAAACTGTACTGAAAATCATATAATTATTCATGTACAACATCCTAAATTTTATAACATGATAACATTTTTGGGAGAAAAAATTATAGACCAAAGAGTAATGCAGTATAATTTTAAATTAAATGGGAATAAATTATGCAATGCAATCTAAATACTAAGCATGACTAAAAAGACATTTATTTTAGGGAAATTAATAGAAGTTTCATTTGAATATTTAGAGTGCTTATCATGCAACACTATTTAAAAATGATGGAGTCCATATGTAAGATTTTAGAGGTGACCTTTTCCTCTTTTGATTTGTCTTATTTTTTTTTTCTTCAGTGAAACATAGGAAAATAAAATGAAACTGTCATACTCCAGACAAAATTATAACTTATTTCCACTCAACAATGGAAAATAAATAACTTTTGCTTTAACTTGTATATTTTTTGAAAAAAATCTCAAAGTAGAAATAATATTCTGTTACCCTACGATCAATATTTGGTATTCTAGGATTCCATTTTTATATTTGTTCAAGTCTCTGATTCTTTAAACACTGTCCTTGATGAATACTGTTTAAATAGCTTTGTGTAGTTTTAATTGACATGACATGCAAATGAATTTCACAGATACAGTGTATAGTTTAACAAATTTACATATGTAAAACCATGAAACTATATCACCACCAAGATAATGAACACATCCATCACCTCCAGAAATTTCCTCATGCCCCTGGGTAACCACTCCCTCTTCCTGCTCCTCTATGCATTCTCCATTCCCAATCACTGATCTCTTTTTCTGTCACTGTAAATTAGTTTGTGATTTCTAGTGTTTCTATCAATGAGAAACTACAGCATGAACTATTTTTGTCTGGCTTCATTCACTCTGCATAATTATTTCAAGATTTATACATATTATCAATATTTCATTACCTTTTCTTGTTGAATATCCATTGCATCAATATAGAATTTGTTTATATGATCACCTGTCGATGGGCATTTGGGTTGCTTCTAGTTTAGTGCTACTGCAAATAAAACTCCAGTGAGCATTCATATATTTTTTGCATGAACATGTGGTTTTATTCCTTTCCCGTAAACAATCAAGAATGGAAAAGCAGAGTCATATGCTGAGTGTATGTTTAACGATTTTTAAAAACTGACAAACTGATTACCAAAAACAGTTTGCCATTTTATAAACTTTAAAATGTCTAATAAGTAATGGAACCGCACTGTGGTTTTAATTTACATTTCATTAATGATGTTGAGTATTGCTTCATATTCTTATTCATTCATACATCTTTTGGGTATAAATCACTTAGGTGCAGTGCTTTTTCAAAGATTTTGCTTTTATTTTATTGGGTTGTTTTCTTATTGAGTTTCAAGAGTTCTTTGTATATTCTGAATGCATGTCAGATGTATTTATTAGATTTAAGAAGTACAAATAATTTCTTCCAGATTCTGGCTTGACTTGAATGCTTCTAATTGTATTGTGAGAATATCATTAGAATATGGCCTATTTTATTAAATGTCCAATGTGGTACACTTAACACAATGTCATATAAATGATGTTTCCAATAAGCAATACATATCGATATATCTACATCACAAAGACAAACCAAGTTAAGTGTAATATGCCTCAGTGATCCGGCTCATTGAAAAAGTGATGATTCAAAAATCTAAGAATTCCTATATTTTTACTACTAATACAAATAATCATCAGCAAAGTACAATAGGTGAGAAACGGTCCTTGATGTAAGACAGACCTTTGTTCAATATCAGTTCTGCTAATCATGTATAATTCTGTCTACTTTCCTCACATGTACAGAAGTGGGGAAAAAAGGAAATAATGCTTCTTTTATGGACTGTTAGAATTGAATAATATAATCTATATAAAAGTGCTTACATGTTAGGTGTTTCAATATCATCTAACATAGTGATGATGAAATTGAAAATCCAACATTGCCTAACATATGCACACATAAAGATATAATTCACATAAAATTAAAGGTAAGACATATCTGAATTGTAAAGTGTCTTGAATAGCTATTTACAGATATCAGCCATGCTCTGGGTGTATCAAATTAGGACCAAACAGAGACACTCTAACTCTTTTTCTCCAAATGAGCAAGGAGCCTGATAAATTCATACACAGGAGATTCACCTTGTCCTATAATAGAACAACTTGCGATCCTCAAGGAGTCTCAAATTTCTGTGGTACATTATCTGTAATGATGTAGGTCATAGGAAATAATCCCGATAAACTTCAGGGGCAGATAAAAGAGAATGTATAGGTAAGGTTTTAATGCATTAAATATATTGAATCAATAATTCTTACAAACTTTAAAAGAGAAAATGTCTTAAAAAATCAACTTCATTTATTGTGAGGGGAAAACCCCTAAAGTTTCAAAATACCATTTATATTTGGGAAGGCAAAGCATTTCATAGCCAAGCTTCACAGCATCTATAGCATTAAAATGATAATAACTATTGAGCCAAGGTCACATCAATTTTAACCCCTCATTTATTTAACTGATTAAAGTACAAAAACAAAAACACAGTCTAGAAAGATTGCCCTTGGTTATACTGTTTGGGCTGCGGGGATGCACATACTCAGAAAAATGTACCTTATACTCAGATACTGCACAAACACAGCTCAAGGCAGTCTCTAGTCGTTGAAATGGAAAAGTCAGTTTGATAAACTCAGATGATATACACTCAATGTGATTATGAATCCTTAGTAAAGAATTTCAAAATAAAAATAATGTCGCCCATCATGAAGTGTACCTGGTAAAAGATATAATGGCTTTACATAAATAGAGCTCAAAAGAGGAAAGCTGATATATCTTTAAATATACTTGTTTAAGAAGCATGATTAAGGCCATAGGATTCCAAAAATAGTTTAAAACTGTGAGCTACCTTACGGAGATTAATATCTAATTTGGCAAGTAAAACAAAACAAAAACATGCAAATAAAATGTAAATTTCAATGAAGACTAAAACTATACATGAGCACCTAAATTCATTGATGGCAATATCCACTTAACAGATATCACATGGGATTTCTGCTGATTATTACAAGGATGGGAAAGTATTAAAGGAAGGTTTTGAGGCCCTATATACTATATGGCTTATTGAAAGAACATTTCTCTCATGTTACATGGCTGCCAATCACAGATCATTATGAAGTTAAAGATAGAAGACTAGAACGCCTCAAGAGACCATGAGGTGCATGGGAAGTGGCAAACTACTTCAGATACCATTTGTCTTTATCCAACAAAAATATTCACTATTGCCCAGAAGTTTATAGAATGCACAGTGGTTGGCCTGTAACAGGTGATCATCTAAACTAAGTGCAGTTTTGCCTTCATTGCTTCCAATAACTCCAGATAGACTTTCTTAAAACTTACCTAATCTAAAATTCTCTCTCTCTCTCTCTCTCTCTCTCTCTCTCTCTCTCTCTCTCTGGAAGATTACAGCTACAAGAAATCCAATTTTAATTGAAATACACTTCTACTCTTATTAAGTATAAATAAAATACAGGAAAATATGTCATCATGATAAAAGAATAAACAAGTCAAGAAACAAAAAGGGAGTGTATTAGGAAGAATACTATCAGAAGGTACATCTCACATTGGAAATGAGTCCTTTTGACCTATGTCCAAATTTACCCCAGAAAATAGAGGAGGTAATTGAAAAATAAGTTATTAACACTTGATAAAATTTAAAAGTCAGCTGAAAATTCCTTATGAGCTTCTCACATGTCTTCTGGGTACTAGACCATCACCTCTAGTCTACCCAGAATATCATTATATCTGAGAAAATTTGAGATATATTTTAGAGGGAATGCTGAGAAGAGGAACAAGGAAAATTTTATCTTCCAACATACAAATTAGTTTGATACAGTGAGTCAGTAGCCTTCCTAGTTACGTCAGTCATTGTACTGGGAGAGAACAATGGTCGTCACACTCAAATTAGCATAAAAACAACCAAATCTATAGAATTCAGATCTACTGATCTCCCACCTGACTGATAGCAATGAGATGGAACATAAAAGTTTGGGCTACCTCTTTTCTATTCTATGTTATTTGTGAGAAGAAAAATTAGGATGACAGAAGAATGACAAAAACAAATTCAGAGATGGAAGATCTGTTACACAAGAAAGGATAACATCAAGGGTAGAGTATATCCACTTGCCCTCAGATACCCTTGTGGACTCTGGAAGCTCCGTCAAAGTTTACTGTTGTCGAGGAAAGGGAAGCTCTGAATTTTAGGTTCTATCAATGTCATAAACATTATCTTACCCGAGAATCTAGCAAAGGAGTGAATCAGAAGGATGGATATTTGCAGCAAGAAAAGGTGGCCTTTCAGAGGGCTATAGAGTGTGCCTCACTCATCACTTATCACAACCAATGCAACTCAGAGTAAGACATCGTCACAGAACAAGGTATAGATCCCTACTGAGCCCTAATGAAGACCACAAATCATGCAGAGTCTCAAACTTCAGATGCAAAAACCCATGGAGACAGAAATGTCATATCAAAGGCTAGAAAACAAAATGTGTAAAGCCACAGCTGTGTTTTAATATCATGAGGTCTTCTCAGTTACACTATACTTCATACTTCTTGTCCCACACACCACCACACACTCACATACACAGATACTTCTTCTAAACACAGAGGAATTTTTTTTTTTTAATCTAAGAGAGACTGCATAGTTGGTTTGATTAAATATTGATCAGTTTATTTATTTATTCACTCTAGCTAAGATAAATATGGAGGCTTGAGATATAGGTCAGATTAGTTACAGTCTACAGGGAAATTCCATTTTCTTGGAAGAGCCAAGGTTTGATTTTGTCAATAAAATCATGTGTTCTAGTTACAAGGATAATGTGAACTCATAAAGAATAGTATGACAAGGAAAACAAGGTTGTCTAATTAAAAATTGCAACAAAAGCAAAGAAGAGTAGTTGGAAGAAGGGATAGAATCATCTGTATAAGTGGAAGACAGTACATTAAATTTTCCCCCAAAATTAAAAAAAAAAAAGGTTAAAAACAAATCAATAAAGAAAAAAAATAGTGAGATGGAAAATTGATCAGGGAAAGATTTCAATCTACAAATTGAAGAAAGTAAAGGAAAAAGGAGCAGGAGAGAAAGATCATGGAAAAAATAAATTGTGAAAGAAAAGTTTCTTTATTTAAAGATCACATTTTAAAAAGTGAGTTTCCAGACAACTTAATGCATATTATATGAGACACATCCTCCTGGAATTTTCAAATGTTAGTGAAAAAAATTACAGAAACTTGAGAGGAAAAAACAGTCAAAGACATAGGAATGAGATTGGCTACTAAAATGTCTGGAAAATACGAGTATTATACAAACATCTACAAAACCCAGAATGGAAAACTGTCACAGCTTAAAATTAGTCCATCAAATATTTTGTTTATATACTCTATTCTAGCATATGTGTGCAATGCTCATAGAAGACTATCATTTTGAGAGATACAAAGATGCAGACAATAAAAGAACAAGGCATCCTTTCTAAATAATGCACATGAAGACGAAGAAATATAATAAAAAATTTAAAATAATTAGAATAATGTGTACAGTAATGTACTAAAAATGAGAATTTTAATAGTTAATGTTTCTGTGATTGCTATTAATTAGATAGACCACTTAATAAGCATTTACTAACTGCCAGACATTTTGTTAAGCTCTAACAAAGAATTAATCTGTAGATCTTTTGTAGTATGAGAAAACCCATAACATTTATACCAGTCAAAATTTGAATATTTCTGTATATGGATACAACTTTAAACAAGCACTCAGATTAAACCTGGTTCTTGACAGATGCTTAAAATATAATTATGTATAGAAGAAAACCAGTTTAAAAATTCTAGATACCTTACTTGGTTGGGATATGTCAAACATGTCTCTTCTCACTGTAGTGTTGCATGCCTGATCATTGCAAAATCAACAGTTTTAAGAACCTCTTTGCCTCTCATAACAAATCATTTTAATAAATTATCCATCAATTTCTTACAACTACTTTCATAAAGTATATGTATATGATATGACCATTTTGATTATTTGAATTCCAAATCAATTTTTTTTAAATTCCATAGCATTTTTGTATCATCTGTCTCATCTTATGAAACATGACCAATCCCACCAGAAATTTGCCATCTAACTAAAGAGACAACATTAAGGTAATGCAAAGTCAACGCATAATAATGTACATTAATAAAGCAATGTATTACTCAGTGTTATTAGATGAAAAAAGATTTCTAATGTGCAGTTATTTATAGAGCATTCATGATAAGGTTAAAATTACTTTGCGTTAGCAAGGCTATAATGTTTAGGGAAGAATTAGTAGGAGTCATAATTAACAAGACCTTAAAAGATGGGCAATGTGGGTATAGTGGAACCTAGAAGACACTTTATAAACAAGATAAGCCAAAACAAGCAAAGGTAATGTCGGCTAGGGGTGGAGGATGTAACAAAGGAAAAATGAGACACAGAATTAGAAGGTAATTCAGACTGACCAGAATATCAAGCTTCAAAGTCATAACATTCTAAAGTTCAAATATCTAGTACATGATTGTCTATCTTGCAAGTTATAACTAGCATGAGACAAAGACATATTTTATTTACGTATTAAAATTTCACTTATCCCAATGGCCAACTAGAAACAAAGGTCCATAAAGAAATAAAACATATGACAACTAAATGAAGATAGGCTGTTTATAATGAAGCATTATAAAAATGAGATAGACGCAATTAGCCAAAGCTGTCATCTCCTGCTTGGTTTGTGTCCTTTGGGCTTGAACGTAAGAAGTAGTGAATGTCAAATATTCTAAAAATCTCTGTAAGCCTGCTGTAAGTACAAGCACTGATTAAAGAACTGAATACTCAATGTAACCATAGATTTCCTTTTCATTTATCTGCTTCTCAGAATACTAAGTATTTTCTTATCTCCATCACTTTCAGAAGTTCCCTTGCTATGTGCCTATCCATACATATTCATTTTGACAGCAGAATCAAGAATAAAAATTCAGATAAGAAAACTTGATGTGCATTGCCTCTATCTTTTTAAATATGGGACATACACAAAAATAGACATACAAAGACAGCCTCATAGAATGCACAGTAAAAACACGCACACACACTGTATCTTTATTTTTATCCTGATAAGAATAGAGCAACCATACACGCTGATTATTTGGGTTGTGGATATTCTTAATTCCCCTTACTTCTCCAAAAATTCAATAACAAAACAGCCCATCTATAAGAAATCCTAGATTTACTGACTAGGTGATTATACTTCTACAGATTATTTCTGCCCCACTGCCAGTGGGATACGGCAGTGGGAACATTGGTTCAAACAGACAGATAGACTTTTAAAGCCACAGCAGTTCTTGAGCCATCTGCATGAGCCTTCATGGCACACTCAAGTACCTCAAAGACAGGAGATGAGTTCTGTATTTGAGTAGATTCTTTTAACACTACTGAACTTTTGCAACTACTATTCTCTGAACATCTCAGAGAAGAGGGTTTTGTCACTTTGCATTCCCTGGTGCACTTCATCTGTCATAGACTAGTACAATCCCTTAAACATTTTAACTATATTATACCAACTAATAGAATTCCTAAAGAAGGCAAGACATTTCTTGTGGAAAATCTTTTGGTTAATTTGGGATTGTTTTACTGCAAGGTGCTTTTCTATTTACATCATTAATTACATCAAGGATTGAATGGATAATTAATTCTTACTGTTTTTAGGTATAATTTCACAGGGAAAGACAAGCTGAATATGTGTAGGTATTTTTTAGCCACAGTTACTCTACTGTAATTTTAAAATTTATATTACCCACAGTAATAAATTAATTAAAATATCTAAGGATATCAAAGGGTATTTTTAAAGAAACAAAAACAGTTAAATATAAATGCGAATCAGTTATTTGTCATTTAGCTTTGAAGTTTACTGTTCTGTATTCAATTAGAAATATGTATATAGAGCTATACTCATAAGGCATTCACATGTAATTCTGCCTCCTCCCAAAACTAGAGGAAAAACAGCTGAGAAATACAAGGCTCACAGATTCCAAATTCTTGCACTCAGCTGTTGAATTTTACAAACATTCTAGTGAAAATCTAAGAATAAAAATATGACTAAAGTAATGAACCTCAATAGTTGTTCCTTGATTTATTTTTTACACTAAGGAGTAATTAGCTTTCCTAGCAAAAAAGTAGCTTAACACTTTGAATTATTATATTGAAGTTTTATTTGTAATTTGAACCCCATGTCACTGCAATCAGACATTTCAAAAAAGTATTGTGTCCTGTCATTCAACATTTCTAAAAGACAGGGCCTAGAGGATTGGCATTTACTTTTGAAATTTCAACATCTCTGCCCTTCCTTCCTCCATCCTTCCTTTTAACAAGCACTCAGGCAAAAGTACACTCACGAGAGTCTCTTCAGACAGAAGCAGAGCTGCAATAAATGCATTTGCATATCAAAATGCTTTTGTTGTTCAATAAAAAAAAATTTCCCCCAGAATATATCAAGGAATAAACAATATTTCCACCATTAACTCATAGTCTTAGAAAATACATAAATTCAATTTAGCATCAGTCACTTTTTAGTGACTCAGTTAAATCATTATATATTAAGAATAAAGTGCTATGTGTTGTTGTTGTTGTTGTTTTAATGAAATCTTTCAGTCTTTTAATAGCACTCCACACTCAGATTTTAGATTTTATGTTTTTCCTCACATTGATAAATTCAAGTTTCCCATGGAACTTTTGTCTTTGTGGCTATTGGATTTGAACAACTGTTTCTACATGAGTTCCTTTCAATTAATCAGTTGCTACATCTCAGTTGCCTTTTGATATTTAACAAGAAAGTCTTTGTTGGATGGCAGAAAAACTATGTCTATATGAGTGGATTTTCAATAAAACAAAAGAATAGTCACAAAGGAATTGCCAACATATAGATGATGCTTGTAACTTGGATCCCAAAACCAACAATTTACTTATGATTTTATTTATGAGATACAACTCCTACTTACTAAACTATTGACATGAGGCCTTAAATATAAACTTCAATATAAAATAATATATACTATACCTTATTTGTAGGTCTTAAGTATAGTATTCAGAAACATGACAATGCAAATTCCTATAAATAGAAACAACAAATGAGTCAAATGCATTTCCAAATTTGAATCTGAGCAACAACTATGTAATTAAGGGAAAAGTATTGTTAACTACCAAATATGTCCTTATAACTTCTGTTACTGATATACTTTTTAATTGATTTACATGCTATTACAAAGAAACAAATATAACGTGTGTCTATACCATTAAAAAGTGTTATTTCTGATTAAATTTTGTAGTAACAAAACTGTCAGGTATTTTTAGGTCCAGATATTGAATAATTTTGGAAGCAGCTTTTTCAAATTTCACAAGAAATATGGGGATAACAGATAAGGAACATTGTGGTTAGGTTTGATAAACAAGATGTTTGAACTAAACTGAGCAATAAATATACTTAAATATATATATGCTAAATACATATACAATGGTTACACCTGAAGAATAAAACACTTTTAGATAAATGTTCTTCTTTCTATATGAAAACTCAATGTTTATTGATTTAAAACTGCAATAGTACATTTCACATTGCAATAATTTGGTCTTTTGGAGAACATTGAAATAAAGTTTTGGGCAAAATAATTGAAACAGTAATTTCTTTAGCAACTATCTTTCACATTTTGAAAAAAAGTAAAATTCATTGTGCTGGCTTTGAGAAAACATATGTTAGTTAATACGAGATCATATTAACAACATATTGCCTTTAAATTTTTCAGGTGTTTAGTTAGTTAGTTTGTTTGTTTGTTTGTTTTTGGCAACTCCTACCTCTTTCAGTAATTGAGGTGGTGGAAGTAAAATACCTAATTCAGTATTTAGAACATGACAAGCTCCTGATAAATATGAGAGCATTTTGCTTTTTAAATTATAGTTTAAAGATAAACATGTTATAGCTTTAATATATAAAAATATGTATTTGCAAATATAGATTTTATAAAAATATCCTTAGAATACAGTATAGTAAAATACACAGTATATAGTATATATTTCACACATAGATAATATTTAGTGTAAGATTCTACATCTAAAACTAATCATTCCTTTAATATAGCAAGTTTACTTTTCTAAAATGTAGAAATGGTACATTAAAACTGGATACAGATATACTTATATTAATCTTAATATTAATTGTTTTAACAGAAAAACAAAATCACATATAGTGAAATAAGAAGAGACACAATTACAGAAGTGGAAGACACAGGCACACAATCTTAGAAGCAGAAGGAAACTCAGAGACCATGGAAATTGAACCTCACATTTTTGGGGGTATAAAATGATGCCTTGAAAGGCAGTTGTCTCTTTAAGGTCATGTAGTACATTTGTAACACGACTAGAATTAGAACCCAACATAAATGAAATACTATCACATTAAAAAATATATATAAAAAGAATCTGAACTGTTTGACGTTCCTATAAATAATTCACTTTCTGGACTTAGAATATTTACCTGTGGAAATCAGATGAATATAAAGTGAATCTAAGTCATGTCCTAATGTTAAGACGATACAAAGATCTGAGAATAAAATCGTTTCCCCTTAAGATGTTTTAAAAATCTTTAATTTTTTAGCTTAATATTTTCTAATTTTATTATTTATCACAAGGATACAAAAAAGTCAATCTGTGATTCAAGGGAGCTGTCTTTGTTATTCTTCTACAACTAAGAGTAAGCAAAACAGGTGTAAATGTTTTAACATCTATCATGGGAATTGTTTTAGTTCATGACTGAAGACAAATTAGTATCTATTTATATTATTTTTGTAACTTTTTGTCAAATGAGTAACATATTTTTTCAAATATGTATTCTATTAGAAAATAGACAAATTTCAGTTTCTTTAAATATTTGCTGTGTTGTTGCTGCTAATTGTTTAAATATTTCACTTGTTCAGTTTTTTAATTTTTTTTTAGTTTATTGGGGTGACACTAGTTAGTAAAATTATATAGGTTTCAAGTGTATGGTTCCATAATACATCATGTATATATTGCATTGTATGTTCACACCAGAATCAGTTCTCCTTCCATCACAATATACTTGACCCTCTTTGCCCTGTTATCAATCACTCTGTAGCTTGTGTAACTGGCATTTTTCTAGGCACCTGGAATATATCAGTCGACATTTTTTTTTTAAATATAGTACTCTGGCAATTATAATATAGCAATAGACAGAAAATAAATAATACAAAAGAAACATAAAACAAATAAAATATATTTAATGTAGGCTGTGATAAGTTTTAAGGGTGAAAAATGGTCAGGGTAGGGAAAGGGAGTTGTGAGTCAGTAGGGTAGCAGCAGTTTGGGATATTGAATAGGGTAGAACAAAGGGAGGTTTGTGCACACTCTTAAGATAACTTTTGTCTATATTATCTAAAGTCAATGATAAAGTCTGTTAGCTTTTAGTTAACGTACTTTTTAAATAAGTGAAAAAAGTAAATAAGTAAACGTGTTTGAATTTCAAAAGGACAAAATTAACTTTGCTTTATTTCTTTTGCACAGAAAAACATTTTGGTAGTTCTTATTCTATAGACTTACTTCTTCAGGATTGCCTATGTCATTAAAAGCATTTATGTCACTTCATTAAAAACAAAAAAACAAAAAACCCACAAACACATCACCAACTTATATCCCCATCCAATTTAATAAAAAAGACATATGGAAATGGATAGAATGGCAACACTAAGTTGCTCTAAGTGTCAGGTTCATGGCTATAGGAACATGAAATAGAAGTTAACTTAAATTGGCTCAGTTCATGTCTCAGTCTTAATGTAGGAAATTCCTCTCACAAAACATTTAGCTTTCAAAATAACCAGGCTAAATGCCTTAAAGGCAATTTCCTTTAACTTGTAATGACAATTCAAATGGCATCAGTCACCACGTAACATTCTGATTCCTTTTGGAATTAATTGTTAAAAGATGCAGGGCTAGATTTTGGCATCCACTAACATATCGTTTGTGTTCTCGGCTTTGTGATTACAACCATCAACTAGATATTAAAATATAAGAAAGTGAGTATATCAAGGTTGAAGTTTTCTTGAATCATTTGGCAACTTTTTTATTGCAGAGCCTCAATATCCAGCATGAACTCTATGAAATAGCTCTAGGAATGCTTTCAAATCTAGATTTTGGTGCTTGTTAGACAGGAAATTTCATCATATAATGATAACACACTGAGATCTGACAATTACGTTCACAAACTCATCCTAGAAAAAGTGCTACATACCTCATTGCTGAATATCACTATCTATGGTCACCTTTGAAGTACTCCCCTTGAGAAGCTATGCACCGACACCAGTGCCTAGTCCACCATTCAAAGCAATTTTGGAACTCTTTTGCTGGAGTGGCCATCAGAACTGTTGTCTTATTACCCTTGATGTCCTGAATGTCATCAAAATGTCTTCCTTTCAATATTTCCTTTATCTTTGGGTAAAGAAATAAGTCATTGGGGGCCATATCAGGTGAGTAAGGAGGGAGGGTGTTCCAATACTGTTGTTTACTGACTAAAAACTCCCTCTCAGATGGTGTTGTGTGAGCTGGTGCTTTCTTGCGATGTAAGAACCATGAATTGCTGGCGAAAAGTTCAGGTTGTCTAACTTTCACGCAGCCTTTTCAGCACTTCCACATAGTAAACTTGGTTAACTGTTTGTTCAGTTGATACAAATTCATAATAAATAATCCCTGTGATATCAAAAAAGGTTAGCAACATCGTTGCAACAATTTCGTAGACTTAATTGTCAGACTTTGTACATGGCAATAATATGATTTATTCAAGAATATGGATTATAACAGTATTACTCATGTTTTAGCAATTAACACACACACACACATATACACACACACATATGTTTTACTATTTTGTGAGAATATAATCGTTGAGGTTTAATTCCATCCTTAAATGTCAGATTTTTCAATATCTAGTCATCACAAGTTATCTGGCAGCTATTTTGAATGAAGCAACTATTAAGCCCTTGCGATATTACTATTATGTCCAAAAAAAAAAAAAAAATTACCTTTTTTGTAACATATGTTCTGCTTGTTAATTATGTTGCCATTCTATTTCTTTCAATAAGATATTGATGCCTCAGTTTATCATTTTTATTGTGTGTGATATATGGCAAAGATGTACTTTTATACTTTAGAATTAAGAAACACAGAAGCAAATCAAAACTAGAAATGATTGCCCTTTGAGGCTTTTTCTCTTCTTTTTAACTTGAGCGTTGTAAATTTATTAGATTATATGCAGTGGAAGTTTATTTAATGTTTTTTTCTTAGTGATATGTTTAAATTTTAAATCCCACGTTTAAATCTTAAGTTGGAAAGAAACTCTTAAATAATTGATTCTGGTTTATTTATGTAAGTCTGTACTTTAGATAATGAATCCAATAGAATTTATGTTCTATATAAATATAACCAGAGAAAGGATAGTAAATTAAAACTTGTATCTTTGATTGTAACAGACCATCAAATAAATGATTTTTTTAAAAAATAATTGACAAAAATAAATTATTTTTATGTATATTCTAAATATGTCCCCTCTCATGTTAACTTGGTTCAGGTTTAAACATTATACATACATATATATATATCTTTATATTTATATTTGTATTTATTTATATGTATATATAGAGAGAGATTAAATTAAATATATATGTACTTAGATATATATATATATATATATATATATATATATATATATATATGCATACATATATATATTTAAATCTCGGGTTGAAATAAAATCTACATAATAAGGTGGTAAAACAGTTTCATAACTATTCCAACTATAGCCTCTATTAAGCAGTATTTACAATTATATATCTATATAACAACATAATGGATAAGTCATCAAAACATGGGTTCTTTGTATTACCCTACCATCAAAGTGGACCATGCCACTTAGATCCCATAAAATAAGGAAAACACAAAAATAAACTACCAATTAGGCAAATGAAAAAGAACAATTAAATTATTTTCTGGAGGTCCTCAAATTTCATTACATCACTATAGCCACACCTCACTTTGTTAGCTCTGATAAATTTCTAAGTGCTATTTTGAGTATTGTGGCTCATTAGAAGAGCAAGATAAAAAGTATGGAGACAAGGCATGAGGGTAGGTAAAAAGAAAACTATACTAAAAGGATTTCACAAAATATAGGAGAAGTAAATTTATTTTTCTAAAATAGCTTTTCCTTATTGGCCGTCTATTGCATACTAGACACTTACTCATTACCTATTTTAGTTTCTGCCTCACAACTACACCAAGAAACAAATTGTTATCACCCTTTCTAAATCATTTAAGTAAATAAATGCTCAGAGAAGTTGTTCAAGTTCCACAGTTAGTAAATACATAGCAGAATCAAGATTTGGCCTCAAAATCCAGGTTTCTTTTCTTTCTCTCTGTTGTACAGTGTCATGTTATAAAGCTTTTGACACACTGAAATAAAAAAATATATATATTAAAAGCATCTCTCTTTTATTTCCCACAAACGAGGATTAAACAAAAAGTTACTATCAAAAGTTGGACCCAGGCTTTAATCCCTTAAATTATTTTGGCCATTATTTTACCATCATAAACACATGCAAGCAATGTTGTAATCCTTTCACCAAGATGCATGAATCCTAGCTTACCAAATGAATTCAGTTGAGAAATTATGACAGGAACACAGCCAGTGCATTTTTCCGAAGCTGTCAAAGCAAGAAAATTATACATTTATAAATTCTTCCAAATCATCCTTCATTTCTAATGCAACATGTTTATTATTGGATTTTTGGATCTTTTCTGAAGCTTTGCAATGGTGCAATGTCAGATTACTTGCAAACAGAAGAAACGCCAGGTTTTAAGGCTGTTATAGTAAGTCTGAGAAGGCTAGGCTTTTCAAAGAAACTAGGTCATGAAAGAGTATTGCTCTAATCCTTAGAAAGCTGGATAGAGTTGTCTCTCTAACATGAATATGAGGCTTAATTCTCCCCCATGGGAAAGAATAGGAGTAAAGATCTCGGGCTCATTCAAGATGTTCTGTCAAAACTATGTTGCATGTGTATCATGAATACAGAATTTGCTCCAGGTAAATATTTAATTTTGAATATAATAAACCATGTTTAATGCAGCAGATTAACAGATTTACTTTCTAAATATGCTCAAATTAAGCTGATTTGGTTAATCCCATTCAGTCTTACATGTGGTAACAGTGCACAATTGGAAGGTTTACACAGAGGGAAGTCTCAAACAAAGACAAAAGAATAAGAGGCAAAATCCTTTCATTCACCCCAAGGTCAAAGTAAATTTCCTACCACCCTTAAACTGCCAAAGAACTAAATCTGATATTCCCAAAGGGGAGTGAACTCAAAAACTGGTGGTTCAGGAATTCCCCGTGTAGCAAAGATAATCTAATGGCAGATTTGTATTTAAATAGCGCTAGAATATTACCCACATCCTCGAAAGTCTGCACCAAGATTATCAAAAGTGGAGGACCTACGTGTCTATTCTTTGGAAGTGCTCTTTAAAACACAACCCTGACTAGAGGGGGCAGATATTAATTGGATCATTTTAGTTTCCTTTCTACTTTAATTTCAACTGCAACAATTAAAATTTACTTCCATTCCAAAATAGCTAGTAATTTTATCAAGCTCAAGTTAAATAAGTAAATACATACTTATAGAAATGCATACATGTAAGACAGAGATAAACGATTTCAAGCATTATTTTGTGTGGTTGTTTTCCTTTTTCAATTTCAGAACTAAGACTTCAAGATTTGTGTGAAAATCTCAAACAATAATGCATGTAAAATACTTAGCACAGTACTAGGCCCTTAACTAGTTCTTAAAGATAGTCTTCCTCCATTATCCCGTTGTCAATATGCTTGGAAAATAACCTGAAGGAGAATTAAAGTCTAAATATTTTTTTTCAGAAATACAGTAGAAAGGGAGCATCGATTTATAAAGGTTTACTCTGATATATTATGAGACTGTAAGTATATAATAATTGATGATTTTACATAGAATATTATCAGATACTTTTTTCTTCTGTCATAAGAACATTCCCCTACATCATATGATTAGAAATAATTCATTATTTTTTCTGAAAAATGTTTAAAATGACACCATTAATCTCTCTACCTCTGAAGCAGCATAGACTATAGCTTACACTGCCAGGAAAGCAGGTAGTACATTACAGAAATGTCTATTGCTTCATAAGATTCTTAGATCTTAAGGTGCAGAGAACATGCCCTAATGATCACTGTCTCCCCAGAACCTGGCACATCATCTGGAAAATAGCAAGTATTCAATAAATGTGGGTACACTTGTACTATATAGGCCACAAACCTAATGGATCCAAGGAGGACCATGCATGGGGTCTTTCATGTTCTGTTTTTTGTAGGTACACTACCACTCAGCATTCTTTCTTCCTGGCAAAGTCATAGAGAGAAGAGAAGCAATGTCTCCTTTCTGTGAGTATGCATTGGTATATCAATGGCTACTCAATTACAACTCAACTCATATTTTTCTTTGTGGAAAATAGGATATAATTACCAAGCAAAAAGCCAAATTTGATTAGAATAATTATTATATAAGATGCTAAATATATTCCAAACATAGTCTAAGTATGTTTCCAAAAGAATAATTCTGGAAATCTCAGATTTTCACTGTATATACATGTCTTTCTTCCTTTGCTTTTATTCCAAAATATACTGAGAAGAACATGAATAAGAAAGCAATCCTTCCTCCACACACACTAACCACCCCTTCCAAACATTTTTCAGCATTTCCACTTTTGACAGTTACTTCTACAATACATTGTCATGTGATAAACAATTCATGGAAACAACCAAAATGTCCATCAATAGACCACTGAATAAAAAAATTGTGGTAAATTTTACAATGGAGTATTATTTGGCAGAGAGAGAGAGAGAGAGAGAGAGAGAGAGAGAGAGAGAGAGAGAGAGAGAGAGAGAGAGAATTAAAGTGAATTAAGTCAGACTGAGAAAGACAAATACCATATGATTTCACTTATATGTGGAATCTAAAGAACAGAATAAATGAGCAAACAAAACAGAAAAATACTCAGAGATATAGAGAACAAACTGATAGTTGCTAGATGGGAAGAGAGTTGAGGGATGGGTGAGAAAGGCGAAGGGATTAGGAAGTACAAATTGGTAATCATAATAAGTCACGGGTTGTGAAATACAGTATGAGGAATATAGTCAATGATGTTCTAAAGATTATGTAGGGTGCCAGATGGGTACTGGACTTACGGGGGGTAGATCAATTCACGCACTATATAAATGCCTAGCTACTGTGTTGTACACTAATATAAAATAACATTGAATGTCAAGTATAATTTATATATATATATATATATATATATATATATATATATATATATATATATATATATATATATATATGTAAATAGTAGTACCTCGGTTTTTGAAAGTCTCTGTTCAGACGAACAATTTGGTTTATGAACGCTGTAAACCCAGAAGTAAATGCTTTGGTTTTCGAACACGACTCAGAAATCAAAAGTGTCACACATCTTCCACTGAGTGCAAAATCCTGAGGCTTAGCTGTCGGCTGTTTTCGAATGTTTCCAAACTCGTGGATGACGTTTGAAAATCGAGGCACCACTGTATAATCACAGATGTAAAGTACAGCATAGGGAATATAGTCAATGGTATTGTAACAGTTATATACGATGTCAGAGGAGTAGTAGACTTGGTGGGGTTATTACTTTGTGAGAGGTGTAAATGTCTAATCCTTACGTTTTTGTACACCTGAAATGAATAAAAATAAAAATAAAATAAAATAAAGACTTCCAACATTGAACTCAGTCTTTTTCCCAAATTTCATCGGTGTTTTTATTACCTGTCTATTGGTCTCTGCCTTTTGGTTCACATAATCCCTCAACGTCATTTTGGTTATTACTATTATTATTGTTAATTGCCCCTGGGAATACCTGCTTCTGTGGAGTTGGTGCTCTCCAAGAAAATATAATTTTTATTTGTTTATTTTTAAGGAGGGCTCAGTTCAAAGTGGCCCATGCGGGGATCAAACCGGCAACCTTAGTGTTAGTAGCAACATGCTCTAACCAACTGAGATAACCAGCCGCCCCATTGTATGTTTTCTTGGAAGAAGTGTCTGTTTAGGTCCTCTACCCATTTTTAAATTTGATTGTTTGTTATTTTGTTTTTAAGTTGTATGAGTTCTTTATATATTTTGGTTATTAGCTCTTTATTGGAGGTGTTGTTTGCAAAACAGACACACAGACCAATGGAATAGAATTGAGAACCAAGAAATAAACCAACATATATGTGGGCAGATAATTTTCAACAAAGGGGCCAAAAGCAAATAATGGAGAAAAGACAGCCTCTTCAATAAATTTGCAGGGATAATTGGAAAGCTGTGTGCATAAAAATGAAACTAGGCTGTTACTTGTCACCATATACCAAAATTAACTCATAATGGATCAAAAACCTAAATATAAGACCTGAAACAATGTATTACATAGAAGAAAACATAGGTACTAAACTTACAGACCGTGGTTCAGAGAACATTTTATGAATTTGACATCAAAGGCAAGGGAAGTAAAAGCAAAAATACGTGAATGGGACTATATCATCCTAAAAAGCTTCTGCACAGCAGAAGAAACTGTCAGCAAAACAAACAGACAACCAATTGAATGAGAGATTTGCAAATTTCTTTTTGTTTTTATCCAGGACTGTTTTATTTTTTATTTTTTTCACAATATAGTGAGTGCCATTGCACAGAAACAAAATTTTAAGGGGTTCCATCCTAATGTGTTTAAACACTGTAGCAGAAATGTTGTGTTATTTAAAAATGCTATCAATGATATAAAAGTTGAGTTATGTTGTACATCTTAAATTTACACAATGCTGTATGTCAATAATATCCCAATAACTAAGGAGGAAAGATAAGAATTAAAATCTAGTAGGCTTATAAAACCAAAAGAACAAAATATGTCATGTCAAGATTGGAGCCTGACACAAAAAATCAAATAAGTAATATGGTTCTGTCTTTCTTTGAAGTTTCTATATTTTGCTCATTGTCTACATTTTATGTTAATTTTGATTTTAAAACTATTGCATTAATGTGTTATTTTTTTTTAAAGTTGAGTTATATAGTTTTATACAGGGACATTTTTATACACATGTTATCAATAAAAAGATAATTGCTGCTTACCAAAGCCAACATACTCAATTCAATAAGTTTCAAGATACAGAAAAATGCTTGCTCATAGTTATCGTAAAAACTAAAAGTGTCCCCTTTGAGGAAATTAAAGCTTTTAGATGGTTTTCTAATACATTGAGAATGGAGTTGGGGTGAATTTCTATGTGTGTAAACTTAAAAATCTAATTCTATCTAGCATCTATCCTACCTGTCTGCACACTATCTCCTTCCCATTATTTGAATAAATTGAGTTCTTAACTTCCTGACATTAGGCAACATTTGAAATTGAACTCTGCTATGTGTTCTGAGTTTTACTTTGGTGACTTTCACTTTGGTTTGGCCCTGTGATGTGTCTATGTGCATGTGTGAGAGAGGGAGAGGAAAGAAGGGAGGGAGGGAGGGATGGCAAGAGGAAGAGAGGGAAGGAGGAAGAAAAGAACCAAAGAAGGAAGGAAGGAAGGAAGGAAGGAAGGAAGGAAGGAAGGAAGGAAGGAAGGAAGGAAGGAAGGACCTCAATAAAGAATGTAGGCCAACTGAGTAGAAATGTTGACAAAACACATCCATCCTATTTTTTATATTCTCCCCAATATACAGAGAGTTTATCAGTTTACGATTAAGAATGATCTTAGTTGTAACCATCACTAGAAAATCCTATTATCTAATTAGCATTTGGAAAAAAAGTTATGGCAGTTAAAGATCCATATAATTAGTCTAGAAAGGCAAATGCTGTACAAGGGATGAGATTTATTATAGACCCTGCCTTAATTTTGTCTAATGAATTCTTCTTATAATTATCCTATGCATTTCATCATCCTTAAACAGACTGTCTCAATAAGACAACTCTATAATCACATCGCTCAGGGGTAGAATTGCAAGTTATGGGAAACAGAAGATGTGTATACCCATTGTTGCAATAGCTTCATATTCAATTACCAGAAATTAATGGAGAAAACTGAGGAGGTGGGAGCCTCATGCTGTTCACAACAGCCATGAATTAGGCAGTGAAAATAAAATTTATTAAACAACACATGATCAATGTCAACTCTCTAAAGCACTTTTATCATCTTTCTTCCATTAATCACAGTGAAGAGCATATTCAAAAGATCTGGAGCATTCCATCTATCTAAGAAGCCCTCTAAAATATTAAGTATAATATTTGCTTTACATAAAAAACATGTTCAAATTTGAATCTGTTCCACAGTGATAGGCCAATTCAAAGGCACCTTTGAGACATCCAACAATATAAGTAATTACAAAAAATTAACTTACAACACTGTAGTTAATATTTTTGATGTTAAAACTGTTCTTGAAGATTATGACCTGTTTTCCAAACTCAACTATTTTACTACCTAGGTTTATAAATATTGGTGAATCACCATTTATGTTCTCTGAGACTAGTTACATATAAGACTAGAGAGTTTTCAGTCTTTTTTGATTTGCTAATATGACTGATGATTAAAGCATTAGGAATACATAGGTTAGTAGATAGAATAATGTGAAAATTCATGACAGGTGTTTCCAAATATCGAAGATATCATCAAAAAGATCTACTTTGTGTCACACTACTGGAGAAAATTACATATTATGCAGTATATTAGAGCTAACTATAAGGAAGAAAACAAAATAAGACATGCTCTACAATAGAATTGTCTGCCTTCTGAAGCTGTAAGGTACTGATCTAACCTCTATTTCAGGCATTAATGAGGTAAATACATGTAAGAAAAAAACATTTACAATTGTATGGTATAAAAGAGTCCATGAGATTGAACAGAGCTTCCACAGATGTGGATCTTAGGCAAACTTTAAAGTTTTTCTTCTGAGGAAAGTGCGAAAATCATGCATTCATTAACTAAATCATAGATTACATATAAAATGAGATTTCATAGTGTGAAGTAGAGGACTCTGGAAAAGTGCATCTTTACTGAGATGTTGGTAGGTGATATTGCTGCAGTTCGTCTGAGATTTCATTTTCAGAAACGCAGGCCTGTGTGAAATAGTGATCCAGTGAAGTCTAACAATCTTGTTTTATTCAAGCGTCTACGTAAAGTATAAACACTGGTAGAAGATTTTATAAAGAAAGTGTGTAATTTGAACAAGTTTTAAAAATCATGTGTATATTAAAGACAAGCTTCTTCAAAAAGCAACAGGAAAATTTCCTCTTTAAGCTAAAATTATCTACATTATCAATATTTCTAGCCCATCTTGAAACACTAAATCATTATTCAAGGTGCTAGAATTTGTATTTATTCAATACTTTGAGACTTCCAAATTTTCGGTCACTTTATCTAAAAATATATATTCTCTACCCAAAAGTGAACTTGTACAATCACTAAACAATTCTGCCTCTATGAATTTCCTCTTTAATGCATATTTGGTGACCATAGCAAAAGTCAACTTCTAGTTCAAATATGGATAGAGTGTAATAACTTGCTCCAGCTGATGTCTATATAAACATCCATATTTACAAAATCTGTCATTTGCCTTAAGTGAATAACAAGTTTAATAGGGTGATTTGTTAAAAAAAAAAGAAAGCTGAAAATGAATATGTCTTTTTTTGAAGCGGTGGCACTGATTTATGAGGAAGAACAAATCGTACTTTTTCCCATCATCTTCCTTCTGAGGAACAGAAGCCATTGTTATGTATCTTAAGATCTGAGATCACCTTACATATCATTTATATGTCATATCTCCTCCAAATATGCTATTGATTTTTTTTAAGTCCATTAACAGGGATCAAACTGGTTTTTGCCAGTACAAAGAAAATGAACACTTGTCATTTGAGTTGAATAGAGACTGCCATGACCCCTGATTTATGCTATTTCATGAAACTGGGAAGGGGGTGATTCGATTTTTCTCAAGTGACGGGACTGGTAGATGGCTAGCATTCTGGCAAAAAAAAGGTTGCGACCACATAAGGGAGCCCCACTAGGAAGATTACTGTGTGTGACAGGAAGTAATAACCAGAAAAGTAGAGAAAGGATAAGTATAGAGTGAGCTTCTTTTCATCAGGAGACAATTTAGAAGATTCATGTGGCAGATGGAAGAGTGATAAATACAACTTATTCAAAAGGAAGCCTATTATACTGGGCAAGGTTAATGCTTAAGTTAACAAATAAGTATATAACATGCATTTGGCTAGGACGTATGTAAGGTCTAACCAAGAAGTTGTATATGCATGGCAGGAAATAGCTTCATTGTTTAGTAGAAATAGAATATATCAATTTGGAGGATTTAGCAAGTATTGACAATATATTTGTCAGAAAGTTATGAAGATGAGATACAGAGGAGCGTCTGCATTCCTGAAAGTGCAAGAATTTGTTGTGCAAAAATTATAGCTGAAGTCTGGGGCGGCTGGGTGTCTCAGTTGGTTACAGCGCAAGCTCTCAACAACAAGGTTGCCAGTTCAATTCCCACATGGGATGGTGGGCTGTGCCCCATGCAACCAAAGATTGAAAACAACGATTGCACTTGGAGCTGAGCCCCATAACTGAATTGGAGGACAACAACTTGAAGTTGATCAGCCCTGGAGAAACACACTGTTTCCTAATATTCCCCAATACAATTTATAAATAGAAAGAAAAGAAACAGCTGAACTATTAAAAAAAACAAAAAACAATAAAACAAACAAACAAATAAATAAACAAAAAGCCATAGCTGAAGTCTGAACAAGTAGACAGACATTTCTACTAAGAACAAAATGGCAAAGGCATCTTCTTATTTCTAGATGACTTCATTGAGGGACTCCTTCCTCATACCAACAACCAAATGAAGAGTAAAACAAACTACATGCAAATAGAGTATGTCATAATTTAAAACCAAATACACTTGTTTACTGCTCCAGGATTACAGACGATTCTCGACTTAAGGTAGAATAACATCTTGATATATAGCCATCGTAAGTTGAAAATATTGTAAGTCGAAAATTTATGTTATACCTAACCTACCCAGAGCTTAGGCTAGCCTTCCTAAAATGTGCTCCGAACATTTACATTGGCCTACAGTTGGGCAAAATCAACTCGCTGCCACAGCCAAGAGTATCATACCACATTTCCCTAGCCCAGGAAAATTTAAATGTTCAAAATTTGAAGTACAGTTTTGCTTTAGCACCATCATAAAGTTAGCCATCTTAAATTGGGGACTGTCTGTACTCTCCCTATAGTTTGCACTATTAAGTGAAGCACACATAGAGAATGTAACTAAAGTAAGATAGCTTCCGAGAAGGCTAGCACTATACTCGGTGACTTGAATTCTCAATGTGTCCAAGCTTGATTTTAAAGCTCAAGGAGTACCAGAACCTGATATGATGAACTTAACACTAGAGGTGGAACAAAGGAGGATAGTCCAAATCACAGGTTTCTCAAGGTTCCATTTAAGGATATCTTACAATGGAGAGCTATTCTCCTCGGGGGAGGAGGGCTCTATAAAATTACAGAAGGTTAAATTTGTCAAAAAAGTTAGAGTAGCAGGACCAATTGTTTCTTTAAACAAATGAGATGTTTAAACTTCACTATTTTTTGTTCGTTTGTTTTGTAGAGAGTGTTGCATTCTGTTATTAATATGGTCATCGTACTAATTCTAGCATCAAGCATTTGTTTCTAATGATATGATACACTATTCTCTTATAGCCCAATATTCTCTCCTTTTTGTGAAAGGCAAAATAAATAAATATATTTGCATTTTATGAGTACGTATACAGAGTGATATATTTTCTCCTTAACAATAAGCTTTTCAAATATATTTCAATGTGAATCCTCTCTTCCATAAATCCATATTCCCTGATTATTTCTCTAAAAACAAAAAGTTTGCTCCATTTTCGAGTAAACTGGTAGCCTGGAATGATTCTACCCACCTTTTGTGCCTGATTTACTTTTAGCTTGTCTTTAAGAACAACTTCAAGCCATACTTGAAGGCACTTTCTATGAACGCCCAAATATAAAATCTCCCTAAGTCTTACAGAGTAATTCACATGTACCTCTGTTTTTGCTTTTGTCACACTACAGTTCAAGTTTCTATTTCATTTTCTCTGTCTTTCTGTGTCTTTATTGTTTTGATACACAAAAATTACCCAATGCATACTTGCAGAACAGCTTGGACATAACTTTAGATTAAAGACATATTCACATTTCTCTCTGGTGTTTCCCCATCCCCAAGTATACATAATGTAGCCCACATTCAATTGACTAATGGCTATCATATCATCAGAAATAACAATATAAATGCCTTAAAACAGACTGCCTGCCACTGAAGTCTCATTCTTCTCATGAATCGATCTGTGACTTTTCCTCTTCTACTGTGCCCCTTATTTAATAGGTCTATGTGCAATTTAAACCCTGTGTTGAGACTCATGTTACAGGAATGCCTCTTTCTATATTTCTAATTTATGTAGAAAATTATCCAAATGTCATATTCTGTCACTTAACTCTGATGCTTGTGTCCCAGTTCTGCATCCCAAATATATACCATAATGTATTTTTTCTTATATACATAGTTGGGATTTCCTGAAGTTGGAGGGATATTTTAGTGTAGACATGAGTCTTCATAGCTACAGAAAAATTTTATAAATTCTGATGGATCTTATATTCCAAACTATTTCATACCTGTTTTTGATTTTTCACAGTTCCTGACAATAGTAGAGATTGAGTATTGTGGCTCATTGGGTCAAATTTAGTCGTTATTAATGTGTTGTGTGGTCTTTTAAAATTTGTCGACAAAATAATTTGATTAGTTGACAAAATAATTTGATTTGGTATGAAATTTTACATTAAAATTTCACACAAAAGACTGAATATCTAGCTTTTTGTGAAAATATTAGACTGCATGCTGTTAGTGAGTTCACCAGCTCGCATGGCAACGATCACCTGGAACTGTGTGGGGAATCCACTCTTCAGTTCACTACAATTTCCAACACCTCTATTTTCTAATCTCTAGCCTGCTTCATTCATTTGTTTCTAATATATGGCTTGCTCCACCCTTTGTCCATTGCAAATGTCTTCCTTTTACTGGAATTTCTGAGTCCAACACTTTGGTAAGCCTACCTGGAAGTCCCCTATTCGGTTCAGATGTTTTCTTATGGACTGTGTATCTAGTATTCTCTCATTCTTATAGAGACTTTAAGCCTTGCAATTCTCATATGATTTATATTATACTACATTTACATATCAATATTCTTACATTAATCTTCTATCAATACAGCAGGCTTTCTGAGGGCCTAGCCTGAGTTTCTCTTTACATTCTAAGTTCTGACAAATACCTGATAAAGAGTAGGAACTCAATTAATATTTGTTGTTTGATTGAATGAACAAACTTTCTAATAAGACACAGCTTTTAATAAGAGAGATGTAATTAATTGTATATGGATTTCTTAATTGAGTAATGGAAGGTTTGGACAATTTTTGTCCCTTATGAATAACTTGCACTATGTATTCCTGCCCAAATTATGAATTCTACTACTACTGGCAAAATTGATAGATTATACTTTTACTCAACTTCCTTCAGAACTGCATTCCGTTTTTCTGTTTTATTTTATTTTCAAACTATAGGTCTATTTTACTAAGTCACAATTAAATGTTAATTTTAGATACATAAAATGATTTCAAAATCACATTTATGAGCATTTGAAAAGTACTATGAAGTGACAATGATGAGCTACATTACCCTCTGACTTCAAACTTTTTGATTGATTTCTGCTTGTCATTTTGCAAATGTTTTCTGAAAGATACTCTTTTGAGCAGACACAAGTAATTTATTTTAAATGAACCATTGTGTGACTTTGCAGTTACTTTTAAGATAATCATCAAAATTCAAGTAAGAAATTAACCTCTACATGCCAAAGCAAATGGAATAGCATTGTTAATAATAATTATAATAATAATAATAATGATAGCAATAAAAGTTCTGACAATTGTAAAACATTGAGTGGCTTACAATGCACTTGCACAAATATCCTCTCTCTCTTGATCTTCACCAAGACCCTTTGAGGGATTTTAATTATTCCCAAAAAAACTACTGCAAAAACAGGTGAATGGCGAATTGATTTTGCTAGGGTCATAGTAATTTTTACAACTGGGAAGTACACCAGGTCTTCTGACCTTAAATTGCTATTCATTTTGCCATGCTACTCTTAACTCAATATTGGCAAATTACTCTTCTCAACTTTGAGTAGTCTGGAACTATTTTCTAAATTAGGCTCTAAAAAGAACTCTATTGTTAGTTAATTGAATAGCAACAATTAAGTCAGCACATACATCCCTTTGAATGTTGTGATAAAACCCATGGAGTAACACTTAGAAGTGCAGATTTCGGGGCCCTACACCAAACCTTTGAAATCGAAATACCTAGGACACTCTTATACATAGGGAGAACTGTCTACCCCACACTAGTGGGCCAGAAATGTATTCTGGTTATGGTAAATTATTGATCCATTCAATTCCCCAGTGCAGATGGTCAAGGTGACTGTAAACAACCTTGTCAATTTACTTTAACAGACTTTACAAATAGTATCATTCATATGTGCCCACAGTCTGTAAGTGGGTGGGAATCACTGCTGGCCGCCATCAATTTTGAGAAGCACTGACACTGAGAGAGACAGAACTAAAGACACACCTGTTAAGATATTCCCCATTTTCTATGATTATACAGCTTTTTGCAAGCAAAATAACCAATAAATATGTATCGTGCTTTGCAATTTAAAATGCATATAATGTATCACGTCCCATTTGCTCTCTGTAGTTGAAAGAAGCTTAGGACATTGTCTACAATTATTCAGTGAAGAACAAATCAGGAATCATAGTCTGAGTTTGGGGACAAGGAACACACCACCATCTTAAAGGCCACTCTGCCTTCACGTTCAACTTAAACTGCATATAATTAATTACCCACAAAAAGATGTGTAATTAATTACAAGTAGTTGTGGATTGAAGTTTTGATGCATATGATGACAGTGGCGATTTTTATGTAAAGAATTGTTTTAAGTTGCTTCCTGGTCCTGACTTCTTCCTCTTCTTTTCTCCACCAACTGCTAAAAGCAGCAGGTATGTGGGTATAAAATAGAAAAACTTGACTGTTCATGAGGTGTAGATTAGAAAGATTCAGATTCACCTCCCACCACCTGACACATGCACACAGGGGCAGAGAAATTAAAGGGAAGAAAAGGTACCCTGCTGTTCTATCCTTGAAAATGTTTTTGATACAGGAAATCTGCATCAAGCCAATTGCCAGTTTAAGACTGAACAAATCTATTTGCTTCCCTTAATTAGTACCCTCTTCCTCTTCCCGCTAAGAAAATCTTGATAAAATCCCTTACAAAGCCGGACTCTTTTAAAGTCATGTACTGTAGGTGAGCAATATTAATTGGATATTTTAATTATGGATTCTATGTGTAAGCTTCACTGGTGAACAACTATTATTATATTGCAGCACTCTTACTTTTTAAATTGTCTCTGTGATAACTCTGAAAGCTGTGCAAAGTAAAATTAAATCCTTATCCATAGACAATTGCTTTAGCCCTTGTCCCTGTGTTCATCAAGTACCAAGGTTAGGTCGATATCACTCCATATGAATATAAATTAAAAGCTCCATTTATTTGCATTCTTATTCCAATGCACCATGAACACAGTTAAGATATAGAAAGACAATCAAAATATAATTGTAGCAGGACATAATGATAATTGACATCTTAAAATAACATTTTATATGTAAACTGCAAATCAGATTTTTAGGTAATCAATTTGTCATTGGTAAATAAATGTTATTTGGTATTGACAGTATTTAACAATGTGTGAGATATTTTTTATTCCATTATCTGTTCCTTATTGTTTCCTTGTTTGTCTGTTATAAGGACACTGATTTAATATCCATAATAACCTAAACATATCTCCAAATTTAAAAATAATTTTAAAAATACATAGCATGAGAAAGAATCATAAAATAGTGGTATGGATATATGAAGATATACAGTAATAGTAATATGTTACCGTGTTTCCCTGAAAATAAGACCTAACTGGACAATCAGATCAAATGTATCTTTTTGAGCAAAAATTAATATGTGACCTGGTCTTATTTTACTATAACATAAGACCGGGTCTTTAATATAATAATATAATATAATATAATATAATATAATATAATATAATATAATATAATATAATATAATATAATATAAGTAATATAATATCATTTAATATAATATAATATAATATAATATAATATAATATAATATAATACCCGGTCTTATATTAACTTTTGCTCCAAAAGACGCATTAGAGCTGATTTTCCGGCTAGGTCTTACTTTCGGGGAAACACGGTATCAACAGGGTGGTTATAAAGTCTTGAAATGTAGAAAATATTATGTTTGAACTCTCCTCATTATTTTTTCTGGGGTATGATAACATCAGAGTACATTCAGTAAAATCAGAGACAAAAATCATTTTAAGCAACGCATCGCAGATGTTTATGCATAGACAAAAATTCTGCATTAATACATATGTTCAATGAAACTTTTGAGAATACACTAAACTGTGCGCTGGTGTCAAGGGACAACACAGCAACCAAATCTGTTGCAAAACATTCATTAGATATATTTACCGGTGTTTCTCGACATTAAGGCCACATTGTATAATGCATTTGTGTTGCTTATAATACACACTTCCAATGCATTAACATTATTAAAATTGAGTTGGATCCTAAAAATCACTACAGAGCCCACCTCTACTACTACTATTTATCTCCCCTCAGAAACCATTTGTTTGCCCCAAATTACACACACAAAAAAATAAAACATGAAGTATTTTATCGTGGCAATTTTACAATCCAAATTCTACACACATATTGACATCCTGAACTTATATATCACTATTTCCTTTCATGTCTCCTGCATTCCATCTTCAGGACTACACACTTATTTGTCACATAAGTATTGTTCATTATCACCTCTGTATTTTGCTCACATTATTAATTAGAATTGAAGTTATTAAGTTAAATTAAGTTATCCTTAAATCCCATAGCTGTGAAACATATCCCCAAAGAGATGAAAACATCCTTTTTATGTTCTCAATACATATTAATAGGTTTATTGACATAAAACTCACATACCATCCAATTCCCCAATTTACAGTGCATAATTCAATGTTATTTTAGTATATTCACAGATGTTTGCATCCATTTCTGCAATCAATTTTAAAACATATTCTTCATTCCAAAAAGAAATTCTGTAACCTTTAGCAGTCACACCTTACTCCCCCTCAACTCCTCAAGTTCTAGCAATCACACATCTACTTTCTGTTCTATACATATGACTATCAATAAATGGACTCATACAATTTGTGGTCTTGTATGATTAGCTTCTTGCACCTAGCATGTTTTCAAGATTTATTCATTTTGTATCATGCATATCCATTCATTTTATCACTATATTATACGAGGTCTGCCAATTAAGTTCATGAACTCATTCTAGAAAAAGTGCTACATACCTCATTGCTGAATATCACTGTGGTCACCTTCGAACTACTCCCCTTGGGAAGTTATGCACACACACCAGTGCCTAGTCCACACTTCAAAGCAATTTTGAAACTAGTTTTTCTGAAATGGCCATCAGAGCTGACATCGCATTACCCTTGATGTCCTAAACGTCATCGAAATGTCTTCCTTTCAATATTTCCTTTATCTTCGGGTAAAGAAAGAAGTGATTGGGGACACATGAGGTGAGTAGGGAAGGTGTTCCAAAACAGTTATTTGTTTACTCGCTAAAAACTCCCTCACAGGCACTGCCCTGTGAGCTGGTGCATTGCAGTGAAGCAAGAGCCATGAATTGTTGGGGTGGCCAGATGGCTCAGTTGGTTAGAGCGTGAGCTCTGAACAACAGGGTTGCCAGTTTGATTCCCACATGGGCCAGTGAGCTGCGCCCTCCACAACTAGATTGAAGACAATAAGCTGCCGCTGAGCTGCCAGAGGGGCAACTGGATGGCTCAGTTGGTTACAGCATGAGCTCTCAACAACAACGTTGCCAGTTCAATTCCCACACGGGATGGTGGGCTGCGTCCCCTGCAACTAAAGATTGAAAACGGCAGCTGGACTTGGAGCTGAGCTGCACCCTACACAACTAGATTGAAGGACAGTGACTTGGAGCTGATGGGCCCTGGAGAAACACACTATTCTCCAATATTCCCCAATAAAATTATTTTTTAAAAAAAAGAACCATGAATTGTTGCCAAAAAGTTCAGGTCATTTCATCTAACTTTTCCACGCAGCCTTTTGAGCACTTCCAAATAGTAAACTTGGTTAACTCTTTGTCCAGTTGGTACAAATTCATAATGAATAATCCCTCTGACAGCAAAAAGTTTACCAACATTGTTGTGACAAGTTTGTGAACTTAATTGTCAGATGTTATATATAAGTTTATAAAAAGTTGAAACAGGTAAAACTAGCAATTATATTACTTGAAGACATAAATGGATAATAAATGTTAGTGTATAGAAACACAACTGATATATATCCATGTTGAATTTGTATCCTTCATCTTAGTACTGAGTCTGTTTATTAGTTCTATCATTTTTTTGGTGAATAGTTTAGGATTTTCTGCATATAAAATCCTTTTATCTGTAGAGACAATTTTACCTCTTCACCTCCAATTTTGATATATTTTGTTTCTTTTTATTGCCTAACTGCTTTAGCTAGGACTTCCAGTAACAGACTGAGTAAGAGTGATGAGATTGAGCATCTGGTCTTGTGATCTTAGAGAAAAATCTTTCAACCTTTCACCTTTGAGTATAGTGTTATTTGTGGACTTGACATATATGGCCTTTATTATGTTGAGGCATGTTCCTTTTATATAAAATTTGTTAAGTTTTATATTGAAATGTGTTGAATTTTATTAACTGATTTTTCTGCTTCTATTGACTGGTCAGTTGATTTTTATCTTTCATTTTATTAATGTGGGTTATTACATTTATTGATTTGTGTAGGTTAAACCATCCTTACATCCCAGACATAACTTCCATTTGATCTTTGAATGTATAATTTGATTTGGTTTGGTTGAATTTTGTTGAGAAATTTTTGCATCTATATTCATCAGGGATACAGGCTCGTATTTTTTTTTTTTTTTTTCTTGTAGTGTGTTTATCCAGCCTTGGTATCAGTGTAATACTGTTGCCTAACACAGTTTTGGTAGTAGTATTCTTTCCTCTTAATATTTTGGAAAAGTTTGAAAGGATTGGAATTAATTATTTTTAAATGTTTAGTAAAATTAATCAGTGAAATAATCTGTTTCGGGAGATTAAGTTTATTTCTTCATGACTCATCCATGGTAGGTTGTATGTTTCAAGGAGTTTATTTATTCTAGGTTACCCAATTTCTTGTCAGATAATTGCTCATAGCTATCTCTTACAATCCTCTGTATTTCTGTGGTATCAGCTGTAATGTTACTTTTTTTATTTGTACTTTATTTTTTAATCTTTCCCCTTTTTTTCTTGGTAAGTCTAGCTAAAGTCTAGTCAATTTTCATTACTAAAAAAAAAAAAAAAAAAAAAAAAAAAGGATCTTAATTGTGTTGATATTTTTCTATCCTTTTCCTGAGTATTTTTCATCCTTAGAACATATTTATAATAAATGCTTTGAAGATTTTTATCTGCTAAATCTAATACCTGGGCCTTCTCAAAGCAGTTTCTGTGCTTGGTTTCTTTTCTTGTTTCTTTTTTTTCTTTTAACCTGTGTTTCATCAAACTTTATTATTTCTTTGCATATTTTATAAGTTTTTTTTTGTTTGTTAAAAACTTGAGATTTTAAAAAAATATATTGTAACAAATATGGATACTGATTTCCCTTTTCATATAACCTTCTCTGGGGTTTATTATTGCCACTTGTATGTTTATTTCTCTTTTTTATTTGTTTTTCTTCTATAATTTTATAGTTCTATTTTTATTAAGTTTATTGGGGTGACATTGGTTAATAAAATTATATGCCTTCTTATAGGTCATTCCACTCCACCTTATCTCTACTGAATGCCCATCAGCATTATTCTACATGCCACTTTCTCTTAGTCTTTGTTATACAGTTCTTAAACAGTCTGTCTTCTTCACAGTCCTACTATAGTTAGTTATTCTGTTAACCTCTTTATGGTAGGACCTTATCTTTCCCTCTGTATCCTCACAACCTACCATTACAGCCAGCACTGAGCGGAAACTCAATAAAGCAGCATTTCTTAAAATACAATTTACAGCCCCATGCTGTACCTGTGGAGTTCTCCAGGTTATTCTAAATAATTTGCCTCTTATATTTCTATTTTCTAACATAAAAATAAGTATGTCACTTCTAGTCCTTTTGGAATGTTATAACCTTATAATCTACTGAAGACATTGGTTATTTGTTTCAAAGATAATCATATTTCATTTAAATTATTTTGGCTTGTAAAGGAGGAAGTTAGTAGGGTTGGTGAACCCTAAAATAATTTTGTTTCTTGATATAATGTTTAGAACAAAACAAGGAATATTAATTTAGGAGATCATACATTAAACAAGGTATATATGTGTCTTATGACTATGTTTTGTACACATATACATACTCATGGACCTTCATACTTTGTGATGCATGATTGATGCTGTGGTTTGAGATCATTTTTAAATTTTATAAACTATTAATATTCCTTCATTTTTGTTTTTTTATAAGCTATTAATGTCATTCATTCCTCTCTTTATTGTTCAATGAAGAATTATCTGCATTAATTAGTTTCAGAAACTCTCTTGGCAACAGGAACCAAATCAAATTCTGCAGCTATAGCTGTTTGAATCAATTAAAATAATACTTAACAAATTACTGAGAAGCTTGAAAGCTGAAACACAGAGGTATAAGTAAAATATCAAAGAATCCTATTGTTCCACAATTTAAATAAAAAGAGAAGAGCTAGTTTCTTCTTTTGTGTTTTCCTTTTCCAGAATCCAAGGACTGCACCATAATTTTCAAACAATTATTATCTCAGACATCAAAAATATTTGGTTTTAGCAATCATTTCTCCAAACAGTGGAGAAATTGTATGTTTGCATACAATTTTTAAAACCTTTAAATTGACGTTCACATCATTCTAGTAAAGAAAAATAGGTAAAACAATATCAACAAACAAGGTGGCGTAGTCCCATATTGACTTACATAGTACTTCTTTCCAAATGTAGCTGTTATGTGGAAAAGAGAAAAAAAATATCTCAAACTTTTTATAGAACATGCATTTATATCCATAAAATCAATTTAAGTTTCTCCTTTTTATGTAGCATGTAACTTTGTAGATAAATGACCAAAATATAACTGTATAGGTCACTTACAAAATAAAGTGATTTTTACACCTATAATTTCATAGGTCAGTTACAATCTTAAATCATTCTTACACACGGATCTTGAAACTAATCCTGAAGCATTACAAAAGTTATGTATATAGGATGCTTCCAGCAGCACATTCATTTATGACCTTAAGAATGTTAGTAACATACTCTAGCTAAATGAAAAATCAAATTTCTTAAATAGCCAAGTTCATTCTGATTTCTAAAAAGCTCCAGCCATGCATACGCTCCTTTACCTTCACTCCACTGTGTCACCCAAACTATATATGTGTTTCCACTGACATCAGAAGCCCCTTACAAATACCTGTTACATATCTAGTGCTCGTTTGACCTAATGCATCAGCAAGTATCTGCCTACTCCATACTTTTGCCCCTCCTTAGTGTCACAGTCCACACAGGTTTATTGCTGACATCTTTATCAGCTCTCGTGTAAAGAGATGTAACCTTTCTTCACTCTCATGGGTCTACATATAATGGTCTATACGACAAATTTAGCTGGTTGTCTGTTTTTGAAAAACCACTCATAACCATTCTTTTAAATATAGCCAATGTTTGTTTTTGCTCTAAAAATGTCATGACAGAGACCATATGCCCCATAAAACCTAAAACATTAAATATTTAGCCTTTTACAGGAAAGGTTTGCTGACCTGGTCTCTGATAATAGGTTGTCATGCCTCATATTAAATGTAAATTATATTAAAATTGTTTAAGAACTATTAGAAATGGTGTCTTGGACCATTGATTGTCTATTTCACACCTGTTCGTTGAAATCAACTCACAATCATGGATGATATTATATGGCAAAAAATGGGTTTTATATACTAAGGATTTGTCTCAACAAGTGGGAGATTCATTTACATTAATAAATAATCCAACAGATAGCATTGACTTTCAAATTTACAAACTCATAACAACTCAAAATGCATTTAAAGACATAAAATGTAATAACTTTAAAAGCACTAAGGATATTCATAATTATCACAAGGTCATTTTCCATTGTAAAGATAAAAGCTAGAGAATTCAACTTCCCCAAATAGATAGTATCTTAGATAAAGAGCAACAAATGAAGTTGTTTAAGACTTCATTTAAACTACTTCAATAGTTTAAGACTATTGAAGTAGTAAAAACTATTGAAGTACTAATGTCGTACGTAAAGACTATCGTTATTTCATAACACTTTGCCCTGTTTCTTTATCTAAGAGACAGATATCTTCTTAAAAGTTGTTAGCATTAGCATACTCTTATTCAGCAATGACCTGAGACCATTTGATGATAATAATATCTAATATATATTGAATATTTATTACATAACACATACATCCTATTACTCAGGGTAAAAACAGTTGAATTTCAGGAATTTTTCATGGTTCCACTAATAATTATTTCAATTAAAAATGTACATTAGAAAGTATAATAATATCACTGATGAGTAAACTGAGACATCACTATGTATGTAACTATACTCAAGGTCAACTAGAGAATGGTAGAGCGAAGAAGTGTGCCTAGGTCTGTCCAATGCTGAACCCCTGCACTATACTGTCACTATTTAGATGAAACAGGTTAGTAGAGTAGAAAAAGCCCCACAGCGAGAATCATAAGATGTAAATTTTGTTATAGTTCTGAACCCAGAACAAGTGATCATTAATAAGTCATTTACCTTTATAACGTTCAGTTCCTTCAACTACCAAATGGACATAATGACACCTGTGTTCTCCATTTCACAGACATACAAAAATTCAATGGAAACTTCAAAGTAAAGCATATGCCTTGTATACACAGAGTAGATGAACTGAGAGGGAGAAGAAGGATTGGGCAGAAAGAGAATCAGTAATTGAAAGAGGGTGGCACTGAAGGTTAGTGGAATTCCTCTGAGAAAACTGCAAGCAGAAATGGAAAGAGAGGTATTCATACATCAGTCAATGTATTTGAGATTTGGAGTGCACAAAGCTTGAACTCTTCTTTGAGTTCAATATGAAAGAGACTAATTTAAAGAAATGTGTTTAGTAGGATAAAAGGTTTTTTCCTCTGCTACAACAGAGCAGATTTAGAGCAGTGAAGAAGTGGCTAAGTAGCATTTCAGGGGGAAATAAACAGGGAAGAAAACCTGAAAATAGGATTAGCAGTTGCAATACTGAAGTCTCAAGGAGGACATCATCAAAACACAGGAGTAGGAAAGGTATACTGCAGCTATCTCAAAGAGGTCAAGTGGAATACTAGTGGTCGAGGGATTCTCTCCATAGCAAGAAGGGAAAGGCCAAAAAACACAAGCATCAAAATGAGAGAATATATTTTAATTAATCAAGTCTCCTGTGGATACAACTATAAGGAGCCACTTTAATAAGCAAAAGGAGACACTTTCATAAGCAAAAAAAAAAAAAAAAGGAGAAATGCATAATAAATATACGAGGGTGTCTCATGGAATTCAAGGAAAAATCAAACAGAAACATAACCTGGTAAAATAAAAACATACAAAGTTACCTTAAGGACAAATTAGGATATAAAAATTAAACTTTTAGCAGACAAAAAGCAGCTAAGAACAAAGAAACCAAACAGAAGAAAACTGTTGTCACACAATTCACCTTCATGAACTAATATAATTAAAAAGGAATTTACATTTATGAAAAAAGGTACATTATGAGAAAAAAGGTAGAGGAGAACGAGAAGGAGAAGAATGCTCAAGAGAATTTCCATCACTGGGATGACTATTATTCTAACCATTTAACGGAAAAATGGATAATTAATGGAAAATAAATAATAATTTACTATCCGTTTTTAGGAAAAACTGTGCTTTAGCCCTAGTTAATGATGGAAGATATGTCTCAGCAGAATGTCAAGTAATATACTTAGAATGATAGAAAAAAATCACTATTTTGTAACCAATAATCAAGTAATAAATTCAAACAAACAAAAATCACTAATGGATATTATATTTATTAAGTTTTCTAACCAGACAATTATAAGATGACAGGGTAAAACAGCACAGGCTACTTGCTAATATCTAGGGTAAAACAAATTTAAAATGGGCATATCTCATAATACTCTCTTATGCAAGTAATGAAATTTGCCATTACTGACCGTGGGACAGTCAGTATGATATTAGGTGTCCATTAGTGAAATGAACTATGAATGAATAATATGATCTATGATGTTGACTTGTCAAAAATATTTAATATGAGTCTGTACACCTAACTCCCAATGTATAGGAAATACAGGGAATAAAGGAACAGGGTAAAAGGTACCATGAGGAAATAATTAGACAAATCAAAAATATCCTACAAGAAAAACCACCTGGTTATCTTGTGAAAGTGTCATGGGAAAACAAACTGAAGAAACTACTTTAGAATGAAAGAGACTAAAGAAAAAAAAAGATTTGTTTACTCTCATCCTGATATACCAATTTGTTGATTTTCATGCTCTTACGTATTCGGTCAGACCAAGAAGTGAGGCTATGATATATTTCGAGACTCTGCATACAAAAAGCCTGGTGTTGTCATGGTGTTGGTAACAGTTTTGTCTTTGAAAATTGTTTGTTTACTTCTTTTGACCCAAATTTCACTTGTGCCTTGTTTATGTCGTTTGCTCTTCTTTAATTCCACTTCCTCTGGAAAGCACTCTATTCTTATATGCAATTAATTACATAAATAGCAATGACTCACCATTCTGTTTTTATATATTTGACCAGTCACTTCAACATCCAAACTCTAATATCATATCTGTCAGTGACTAGCTAGGCCAATGTTGCTCAATAATTTAATTTGTGCCTTAGTCCTATTATCTATGATGTAGGAATAAAGATACCAGGCAAATGTAACTCGTGGGTATATTCAAAGTAACTAATAAGGAAATATATGAAGGATTCTGACATCTGTGAAATAATGCACTTAAGATAATTTACTCAGTGGTTCTTTAGGCATATGGATATATAAATTTCCCTCACTGAGGTAAATACTATTTCATAACCATGCCAATAATCTCCTCCTTAGAAGGCAAATAAGCAAAATTGATACTGTTTAACTTGCAACCCATGCTATTTTCTTGAGTTACATTGTAATTTGTGGTACTGGTTTGAGTCAATATGTATATACTCAAGGAAGCTAAGTAATATCCAGCCCTTACTTTTCCATAAGTAAATTAAATAATAAAAAGAAATGTCTTTTGGCAACACACTATTAGGAAGTTGTTATTGGCAATGGGATAATGGCTTCCGGAAAATAAGTATACAATTAAACCATGTACGTACGGTCGAAATACATGACTGAATGTTTTTGAAACTTTGCTGATTTACAGTAAATTCAGTTATTATAAACATTTAAATAGGTATATGGAGCCTATTTTCCAAGGTAGTAATATATCTACAAAGCTATATATCTGCGGGCTGGTGCATTCTAGAATAACAGATCACAAAGCATCTTGCAAGACAGAAGAACACACATTTCAGGCTAGTCACCCAGAATTTAAAAAAGCCTGATTCTGATTTTATGCTTGTGCTTAAAACAAACTAACAATGAAAAAACAATAACAAAGAATGTGATACTTTTTGCCAAGTTACAGGGAAAAAAGACAAATTGATCTTTGTCCATGAAATATACACACTTGAACATCTGAGGGGGATCAAGCCTTTGAATATTAAATTCCAGATCAAATACTTCTAAATATAGATTTTTACCCCAAGATGACAACTCTAATTTTATGTCACGAACCTAGGGATGGGAGACTGTTAAATACTACCTTTCATAAATCTGATTTATGAAATAGATTCTCTGAACTGTATGCCAAACTATGGCTTCCAGAACCCCACAAATCTAACTAGTGATCTTCAGTGGAGGTCCTGGCTTGTTTGGAATCAAAATAATGTCTGAAGACTCTATAATTTTAAAATAGGTGTTTTAAGAACATATTTTTCATCCATGGAATTTTTGGGATTCTTCTTTACTGAGCTGCCACCATTAATTCCAGTGTCATTTACAATGGCTCTAGGTTTTAGAGGCAATTTTTCCTGGAAAGTTCCAGGGACAAAAATTGATGGGATATTAGCATAACCATCCTGACACTGAGCAGGAAAGGAGTAAGGACTGCTTTTCATCCAAAACGTTTGTACTGTCCAGAGAAGTAGGATGTTACTCTGCCGCATGAAAAGTGATGATAGATTTTGATTGATATTCATTTTCTCATTTGGGATTTGCTATTTTGGCAAGCCATACATGGGTACCGATGCATAAGTCATTAGTGAAATTCATACATACTAATCCAGATATAAAATAGTCTTTCCCGGGCCCTTTCAACTGAAATAGATAGGGTTTAGCCAGTTAGTCCACATCCCACTAAAAGTCCTGCATATGATTCCAATATTACATTTAATGGCCACTTGGCTCTGAGTTTCTAGACCTCACTAAAATTTTAATTCCCACAATATTTTCTTTCTTTTGTTCTATTCCAACTCTTTGTGGAAATTACCAATATTCATAGTTTTTCTCCAAAAATTTCATGCAAGGCATTTGACTGAAGACTTTATGTTCTGTTTAACATGCAGTAGAATAAACAAAGTAAAAGTGAATATTAAGCACCACTCTATTGAAAAAGCCATTGGCTATCAATTAAAGCCACCTCTCTGAAGGGTATTAACATAATTGTGGTGCTAGAATGTCCCTCTTCAATTTAATACCCTTGAAATATTTCTATACAGATGAGTTTATCTTTCTGTACTGCACACTTTTGTATCTAATCCTTCATTAATATATTTGTAAAATATAGTTCCAGCAATGCTAGCTGTAAATGATAGAAGCACAGAAAAACAGGCAAAGATTTTTAAATGCCGGTATATCTTTGACCCCAAGGCTTCCCTAATGCTTAGGAAGTATTAATGACTTTAAAATCACTTTTATATGTTTTCCAATTTGCTGCTATAAGAACAGTTTGTGCAAATTTTGCAGGTTGGTCTAAAAAAATATGACATGTTTTTCAGTGGTCCCGGTGATTCCATGTTTTCATTACTAAACTACATGTTCCAAACATTTTAGAAAGGATGTGGCCTCATTGCTTACGCATGAAGTTCCCGAAATGAAAAGGCCTGTTCCCTTTCCAATCCATCATACTGCAAATATACAGACCATTAAAATGCTTTGAAGCGTTTGGAAGACAAGATCATGCTAATAATATTATTAAAAGGGTTTGCAAGAGAACTCTGGAAAGTAAGAGGCCATTTCCTCAGGGGCTTACAATTATGTTATTTTTCTGGGGAGGTTAAGTTCTGGAATGCAATAAAGCCTTTAAATCCATTTTCCTTAATCAGGAGGTGAGAAAAGTTTTAACAATCTCAGAGGACACAAGAAGGCACTAATGAATGTCAATTTATTCCCAGTAGTTAGAAAAAACACCCAACTCTGACACAGTGTGTTATAACTTCTGTAGCTTTTGCAAACACATACGAAAGTTGTTACTAATTTGCAGATTACGAATATCTGAAGTAACATTTCAACTATATTTGATAAAATCAATTTATGCTAGAGGCCTGGCACAAGAGAATATTAGCTAGAGTATACATATGAAATATGCACAAATAAATCTAATTGTATTCCCTGTAGGTCATGACTCATTGGCAGACAAAGAGCAATATACTGTATTTTTTATACACCTGAAATCTATGTAACTTTACTAACAATTGTCACCCCAATAAACTTTAATTATATATATATATATATATATGTGTGTGTGTGTGTGTTTGTGTGTGTGTGTATGTGTGTGTGTGTATATATATATATATATATATATACACACACACATACTGCATTTTTGAACAAAGTATTATGCAGCAAGATAGAAATTATCAGCACGCATCTCACACAATACGGTTTTGTGTAAATTTGCTTCATTTATACATGCTTGTGCATCGGTTTGCTATGTCTTTTCAAAGGCCACATGAATGTTTCTTGATAACAAAACCACATTTCAATTCAAAAATTTTCCTCAGTGGGCTAATCCTAATTAAAAACAGCTTTTCCTAGGAATCTACAGTAAAATAAACTAATGAACATGATTTCATATAGCTTAACTCTTCAGGTAACTTACTCATGAAAAACAATGTCAAAATTGTACCATCATAACATATTAGGTCTGTGACTTTGAGTGGATATAAACACAACGCATGCACACATATACACATATACATTCAGACATTATAGTATGTCTGAATATATGCATTGTATGTATAGGAGGTCCGACAATTAAGTTCACAAACTGTTGCAACGGTGTTGCTAACCTTTTTTGATAATATAGAGATTATTCATTATGAATTTGTACCAACTAGACAAACCATTAACCAAGTTTACTATTTGGAAGTTCTGAAAAGGCTGCATGAAAGAGTTAGACGACCTGAACTTATCACCAATAATTCATGGCTCTTGCATCACGACAATGTACCAACCAGCTCACAGGGCACTGTCAGTGAGTGAGTTTTTAGCCAGTAAACAAATAACTATATTGGAACACCCTCCCTACTGGCCCCCGATGACTTCTTTCTTTACCCGAAGATAAAGGAAATATCGAAAGGAAGACATTTTGATGACATTCAGTACATCTAGGGTAATATGATGACAGCTCTGATAGCCATTCCAGAAAAAGAGTTCCAAAATTGCTTTGAAGGGTGAACTAGATCCTGGCATCGGCGCATAGCTTCCCAACTGGAGTCCTTTGAAGGTGACCATAGCGATATTCAGCAATGAGGTACGTAGCACTTTTTCTAGGATGAGTTTGCTGACTTAATTGTCTGGCCTCATATAATATATTTTACAATGTATTCTAGAACATATTATTTTATTTATAACATACATATGTATAGTATATATTGAAATCACTAATCATTAAATGATGTTCTAAAGGAATGTGGTCAGCAGTGATCAAGTAACTAGGCTTTTGCTTTGTTGAATTGGGATTACAGGCTGTGTAGAGCTGGATTACCATGAAAATTAAAGAAAATTTGTTCTAGGCTATGTTGGGTACAGACATAATATAGCAGGCTAGAAAAAAATACATAGAGCAGAGCTTTTGTTGTTTGTTTACTTTTTACGTTTTATAGCTTCATTGAAACGATTGACATACATCAGATTGCACATACTTTAAGTGTATCATTGACTAGACGTTGACATATGAATGAAGCCATGGAACTATCACCACAATCAAGATAACGAATACATTCATCAACTCCAAAGTTATAATAAGACTTTAGTGTCTTTGCCTACTACTTTTATCGTATTTATAATCCAGGTCTATTTCTCTTCATTTATTTTTTTTTTGTTATGAATCACAGTTTCTGGTTTCTTTAAATACACAGTACTACCTCACTGAATGTCAGACATTATGAATTTTACCTCACTGCATCATGGATGGTTTTGTTTTCTCTTAAATAATCTTGATCATTGTTCTAGGAAGCAGGCACATTACTTGGAACTCGTGTGACTCTTTCTGACATGGCTTTTTTGATTGGTTAGCTTTGTCCAGAGCAGTGTTCAGCCTAGGCCTAATAATCCCCTACTATTGAGATAGTATCCTTATGAGTAGTCTCACCAATGTAGAGCTTTTCTTCATTTGTAAGTTTTGTTTTTTTTCCACTCTGGAAATTAAGAGTTTTCCACTTTGGTTAGTTAGAACATGAATTATTCTTGGCCCCCTGTGAGCTCTGAGGAGTATTCTTCTTTCTATTTTTTGCAGATTCTCTACACAGCCTCAGGTCATTTCCTTGAATGTTTGCGCCAATCAATATTCAACTGAAGACTTGGAGAGGACTCTTAAAATCTCAGGAGCTGTTTCTTTGGGAAGTTCTTTTTTCTCCAGTACTCTGTCCTATGAATGCTCTAGCTTCCTTAGCTTTCATAGTCACCTACTTCTGTTTCCTAAAATTCAGAGAGATGGCCAGGCATTGCCTGGGTTATCCCTGTACAGAATAGACTGACAATTTCTCCCGACTATAACTCAAGGCAATCACAGTGCTCACCTAATCTGTTTTCCCTCTCACAGAAAACACTGTCCTCCTGATACCTCATTTATGAAAAGTGTTGTATTACATATTTTATTCCATTCATTAGTTATTTCATGTATCTATTATACTCTACTGGCTTGAAGAAGAAATCCCGCCAGAGATGTTTTAATTTTTCAAACAGATTGTTATTGTTTTTTCTGGAGAGAGTACAATGTAAAAATCTTTCATTTCTTCCTATGAAACTTCAGTCAAATAATCAGCTAATAACAACTTGGGGACAGTAAAGTTATTTTGACAATGTACAGAAATTCTTAGTCTTACTTCAATCATTAAGATGTCTATACTAACTTCAGATGAGCAAGACTGTTGCTTAGTTTATCTGTATATACCATAATCTACAACTGTGCTTACCCATTAATAGCACTAAATAAATAACTGCTGAACAATGTAAAGATGGTTATAGCTAAGAATTAAATATGCCCATGCACATAGATAAACTTAACTTTTCAGCTTAATATATATTTCTAAATATAACTTGCCATTAAGATCTCTAATTTAGAGTAATTAGGAAATATTATAGCTCTTCATGCCTACATTTGCTGCTGTTGTTAAACTATCAATCATCTATTATATACTCTGTCCCCCACTTCAAACATTGCTAATTTATTGATGGCACTAATGCCAGGTACAAACATAATCAAGATAGAGAAATTTATAGGTCTTATGTGCAACTTCCTTAGTTTCAGACTGTTAAAAAAACTCTGAAATCTGCTGCCCATTGGGCTTTAGTTGTGGACAAATCTAATAAACCTATTTTAAGATATACATAGACGGTAATTCAAAATACACCGAATTACAAACTTTCATGACCTGTGACATCCTAAATCACAATATTGCTATTTATGAAGCCCTTTTAAAATTGTTTGATACAGATTATAATATACTCACACTTTTCCACCTATATACAGCCCTTAGGATTATTTTAAGAGAAAAAGATGAGATAGTACCAGCTTTCATATTTAATAACAGTGATACATTCAAAATGATATAAATTATTATACAAGTATTCAGTATCAAAATTATAATTGGGAATGCTTTGTAGCTGCATGGGAAAATATTATGATAAATAAAGTAAGGAAAAAATATACAGAACATGAAAATTAATTTATGATGCTATATCAAAATAAGTCTGCACAATGAATACGAATTAGAAAGGAATGCAGAAAAAGGAAAACAGTAGATTTGTCAAGGTGTATAGATGGTGAGCAATTCTTTATACAGAAATACATATTTAGAGACTGAGTTGCTATAAAAAAGGCTGTTGCATATTGTAAACATAAGTATATGTGTATATATACATATATATATATATGTGTGTGTATACACATATATACATGTATATATACATGTGTATATGTATTTATACACATGTATATATGTATATATTTATTTATAACTAGGTTTAATCTGGGTCATATTTCCAGAATGGAAAATTAGTTTTCACTCCTTAAAATTTCTCTCCAATCCTTTGCTGATGTATGAAATTGAATATTATTTTTTAGGTTATATGAAACTATTCACATATGTAATCCAAAGGTGTTTTAATTTGCATCTATGCTTGTAGCATAAGTTACACTCTAATAAATTGCTTTGAAAGCCTTATTTTATGCTCCTATTTCAGCATGCTCTAATCATGTCTACTGACAGTAGTTTCAGAATTGCTCAGTGTTAAGTGTAAAAAAAAAGGAAAATAGCCAAGCTTCACTATTGTTTACACAAGTGGACTACTGAAGTGACAGAATTAGGGTGAATTTAAATAAAACATGTGCCTTGTTTCATGTGAAGGAAGTGTAAACCTTACTGACAACATGATAGTCACAATTATCTAAACGACTGACTAGCTTTAGATCATCAAGTTAGATCTTGAAGAGAGAAAAAACACTAAAACACTTTTTTGAGGGATCAATAGCCCAAACAGGTACACACGTACACACACACACACACACACACACACACACACACACACACACACACGAAAGGTCTGACAATTAAGTTCCCGAATTGGTTACAACAAGGTTGCTAACCATTTTTGATATCAGAGGGATCATTCATTATGAATTTGTATGAACTGCATAAACAGTTAACCAAATTTACTCTTTGGAAGTGCTGAAAAGGCTGCGTAAAAAAGTTAGATTAAAATGACCTGAACTTTCCACCAACAATTTGTGGCTCTTGCATCATGACAATGTACAAGCTCATATGGCACTGTCTGTGAGGGAGTTTTTGGCCAGTAAACAAATCACTGTACTGAAGCACCCTCCCTACTCACCTGATCTGGCCCCCAATGACTTCTTTCTTTACCTGAAGATAAAGGAAATATTGAAAGGAAGACATTTTAATAGCACTCCAGACATCAAGCGTAATACGATAACGGCTCTGTTCGCCATTCCAGAAAGAGTTCAAAAACTGCTTTGAAGGGTGGACTAGGCACTGGCATCAGTGCACAGCTTCCCAAGGGGAGTAATTTGAATGTGACCAAGTGATATTCAGCAATGAGGTATGTAGCACTTTTTCTAGGATGAGTTTCTGAACCTTATTTTCAGATTGTAAAATGTTGAGTAATTTCAGAATTCTGGGCAGCCACCAAGGACATACCCTCTAATATACTTTTACCCTTATCATGCAATAGTGTCCTAGAAATACTACGGTTAATGTTGAACTCTTAATGATATGGAAAGTAAATATAAGTTGAAGAGATCATTTCAGCATATTTTTTTGGTTTTTAGGTGAATCCTAATTCTTGCTTTTATAGGTTTTAAGAGTTGATAAAATTACATAAAACAAATAGAAGTACACAGTGCCATAGCATAGAATGGCTAAGTGAAACCACAGGTCAACCTCACAAGGCAAGCAAAGCCCACGTCTCCATAAGTACAAGCTCTTCTTTGATATACCTTCTGAAAATGACTAATTCCATCAACAGATATTTTGAACACCCACAACATGCTGATAATTTTCCTGTGGGTATATAACAATGAGTGTTTAGTGTGAACATTAGGAATGTCTCTAGTAGGTTATCATTGGATCTATTTGCTTCTTGTTCAGAAAAACTGATTGCAAAATGAGCAATGTTATTTCATATCTTGATCATTTTGAAACTGCTCTTCATTTTAGATCTTTAAAGATATTAATTTATTTATTAGGTACCTACTGCATGAAATTCTCAGTCCATTCATTCATACCAGTGTGATCTTGTACAAGTTACTTAAATCTGCTGTTTCTATTATTTTTATGTATATTTTTTCAGAGATGTTAAGAAAAGTACACACACACACACACATATATACACAAATAGACATATATATTTATTTATAAACATATACATATGTTACATGTAAGTAAATATATGTATATGTGTACATAAAAAGCACTTAAATACATCATAATCATTTTTTTTTTCTTACTGTTGTTAGGATCCTATTTAGTTATAGACGTATGAACTAGCTGTTGAAAAAGTTTGTAATAAGTTTTTCATATAAGTCATACAGAGAGCGTGGGAGCACATAGCAACGCCACCTAATAGAAACGAGGTGGATTGATGATTGGGAAGTGGGGGTGTAAGAGATAGCTTTCCAGAGGAAATGACTTAAGAGATACACATTAAAGATAACTAGAAGTTAGTCAGGTAAATGGAGGAGAGGAAGAAGAAGAAAATTTTTCTTAAAAAAAAAGAGGAGCAAGGAACAGGGTGGAAAAGTCTATGTGAGATATGGTATATGGTATATGTAGGAGAAGTGAATTGAAATTTTAGTATGGCTGGGATAACACTGTGCAGAGTAGATAAAAGTAGTGTGTAGAAAAAAGAATAAGACTACATCATGGATTACATTGGATTTTTATAACTTGGAAATCAGTATAGTGGTGACACATAAATCACTAAAATTGGTTATATTGCCAGTTACAGGATTCAGAATCAAAGTTTTTTTTCTAATCACATTGTCCTTAAGTTAAAGTGAGATATGCATTATAATTCTGTATCTCCAGAACCATTCTTTCCATCCCTAACTGCACCATGGGAGTCCTAAAGTGTATGAAAATACCTGGTCACTCTGAATTGAGCAGTCTCCTAGCCCAGTCATCATCTTCTCAAAATTCTGAGATAAGTTTCTCTGGGTTTCACTAAATCACTAATATTGATATTTGATAAAACTGCTAGAAGTCTGGAAATGGTAAATATTATTACTTTCAAAGAAAAAAAAAAAAATCAGATCTAGTCTTAAAATCAATTCCAATATTGATTCTGGAACTGCTTGTTTAAGGGATATTAAGTGACTGTGTAGAATAATATTCACACAGAACTTGCACAGCTCTACTAAGAATAAATTACTATAAACCGAACTCATTTATTTCTTAAATAGGTTTAAGAGATACTAAGATAATGAGAGTAAAATGTTCCCTTACGTATATGATATTCATAATGGTGTATTTATCATAAAGCTATCTGATAAATTATTGTAGAATCATGATAACTACACAGCACATTTTGGCTAATGTAAAGACATTTAGATCAATAATTTTCCAAAGGACAATATCTAAAAGTATTTATAATACATACAATTTCAAACCTCAGAGAAGCGTCTCACAGCATGTACTCAATGTATCTTCTTACCCTAGTTCTTCTCGACTTTTGTTACCTGTGACCTGAATTAAAGCTTAGAAAGCATATTAAACATATATGTATAAGTATCATGATAAAATATTTAAAAAAAAACATAAATGCATTACATGATAAAGTCAGGATTCAACCAAATTTTCCAGGGTGATACAGTAGGGTAAAATTAATGAAAATAAATACAAAAGAGACAAATATAAGATTCCACATTCAGCTAAATAAAGTAAGTGCATAAAGGAATCAGAGATTAGCAATTGTACCTGTGAAGTGGAAATTAAAATTAAAGATGGGATTTTAATAATAGTTAATGAGTTGACTATGTATGATAACAGAGCAAACTCTTGCATGTTAAATGAGTATGCAGAAGGAGGATGACTATTATAATAATTTTATAGTAATAACAATAATGCCTAACACTTGCATAAGAGCTATAGTAAAATTAACCTTTTAATCTTCACAACAACAACTTTAATAGATATTATTATTATCCCCATTTTACAAATGAGGAAGCAGGTACATAGAGGTTAAATGACAGCCCAAAGTCACACACTAATAAGCAACACAGCAATTTAACTCCAAAGTTACTACTCTTAACCAGGACACTACATGATTAAAAGATAAAAGGAACATCCAGGAATGACATTTTACTGTGAGAACAGCACTACATGAGATATTGATACTTGAAATGGAGACAAATGCTTGTGAAGAAATTATTGAAGTATATAACTGACTTCAAACTTTGAATAGCTCTCTTGGGAAAGTGGCTGGGCTTGTTGTATGGCTCCAATGAAAGACTAGGACAAAAAAGAGCTATATGTTATAACATAGACTTTTAAAAAAGGACTTTATAATGTAATTGCTGCACAAACTGAGTTTTGGTTAATGATATATAAAATTGAAGAATTACAAAGTTCAAGGGATGAAGTGTAGTTAAATGAATGCATCTTCAATAATAGTGACAATATTTTGTACTATATTTAATGTTTCTGAACATCTGTAATTGCCCTCCTTAGCCTCTAAATGGGCAGTTATCTGGTGACCACACATTATAGATCTAAAACCTTAATACCAACAGACACTCCATTTCAAAAGGACATTTATGTGCTCAAAAGCCAATTAGCATGCTCTAAGTGTAACATCTGCATATATTTACATCTAATTTTACTTGATGTACTTGCAATTCAGCTAATGAAGATAAAGAATCTATGCTCTTTTTTCTTTAAAAGAAAAAGAAAAAAAAAAAAGACCAGCCAGAACATTCCTTATTCTGCTCCATGTCTCACACTACTGAGTTTACATCAAATAATTTCACCTAAACAAACAAACAAAAAAAATCTTATTTTTTCTCTGTATTTTCAGTTTGCTGTGTTTTGTAACATATTTGGTGGCACATTTTGCTCTAAATATATGTAAAGTTAACTATCCACGTACCATTTTTACTATGATTTTCACAAAATATATATAGAAATAAACTCACAAGTTAGTCTCAATACGTTTCTTTACATGCTGAAGACTTATGTGCAATTCTCTTTTTGTTTCTGATAGCCATTTCTACAGAATTTATTTAAATACATCTTAAATTGATTTTTATTTTAGCAGCATTATTCTAATTTATATAATGTATGCATATTAAACTTCTACTATGGAATGGCATAAAGTCCTTGAGTTTTCTTTTTCAGAGTAAGGAAGTAGTTTATTCAGATAAGTGAAAATCTACCCAGTTGCTCATACAAATAAAGGAAGCTCTCTTCAAATATGAAATGAAACATGTATCTCTTATTATAACTGAAATCCATTTGGTTCATCTTGAAACATGTTTTTATTCATGAAGATTAAAAAAAATATATATATATATATACACACACACACATATATATACACACACATATACATATATATGTGTGTATATATGTATATTTATACATATATGTATACATATATACACACACATATACATACATTGTGTATATATATAGATATATACATATATATGTATATATGTATATATATATATTTGCAAAAGGCCGTATTTCATCTTTTCTTATGGCTGAATAGTATTGGAAATACGGCCTTCTGAAACAACATAGATGGATCCTAAGAGTATTATATAAGCTAAATAAGTCAGGTGGAAAAATAAAAACAAGAACATTGTGATTTCACTCATATGTGGGATATAAAACAGAAAGCAATGAAGGAACAAACAAACAAACAAACAAAAACTCATAGGCACAGACAACAATATAGTGGTTACCAGAGGGTAAAGGGGATATGAAGGGAGATAAAGGAGGGTTAAAGAGTTCAAACATATGCTGTCTGGTGACGAAAAGAGACTCGACTTTGGGTTGTGAAGACACAATGCAATATATAGATGACATATTATACAATTGTACACTTGAAACTTATATAAACTTGTCAATGAATGTCACTCAAATAAATTTAATGTTGTTTTTTTAAAAAGGATTTTCAAAAATAAATATTTAACACATTCGAATTGGACTCCAGAAGTCTCGAACAAAAATGAGTCTATAGTATAGGTCTCCTCATTGGAAAACACAAAGCAGATTTACACAATGGTACCAAACAAAAACTTCAAATCCTCTTTAGATACATTTCCTCTTACCAATTCCTCTCACTCATTATATGAGCAAAAATCTCCAATCTCCTCCTCCCCCCACTGCCGTCAATGTTGTCTCTTTCTGGACGTGAAGTTTGTGAGATAAAATTATTTTCTCCTGGCCACTGTACTCACCTACACTCTAATGAATATATCGCTCTACCCTCACTCGCCTTGCTCACTACCACACTCTGGCAAATTCTGATGAATAAAGTCCTTTACCTAGTTAACCTCTATAAAGAAATATTTCCACGTTACCTCTAGGAATTTGGCTATTTTTATATCCTGAAAACTGCTGATATTATTAGTGACACACTAGTCAGTAACTGCTAAACCAGTACTGGCTAACGTTTCTAAGTGGTAAGGCTTATTCTATAACAAGCCAGAATACCAAGGGAATTAATCAGTAAGATATTAAACCTTGAAAAGAGGCTCTCTTTTGGAAACATAGTTTAACTGCAAGAAGTATTTATATCAATAAACTCTCCATTTTCCCACAGACTCTTGAGAAATAACATTGTAATTAGCCACCATGTTCTGGAATTTGTTTGCTTGCTTGTTTACATTTTTATTTGTTTTGCCTAGCCTTTCTGATTCACAGATGATCTCCTCCTTACCTCAATGCTGTTCCAAAAAGAAAGAGGAAAGTACGTTTCAACAAAGAGCTGCAAAATCATAACAATCATAGGGTTAGGGCACTTAGAAAACAGTGTGGAATGAATAATATATATATATATATATATATATATATATATATATATATATACACATATATATATATACACATATATATATAGTTTATTCATATATATATATATATATATATATATATATATATATATATATATAGTTTATTCTTAACTATATAATTAAGCTGAGCTTATAAGTAGCATAACTCCAAAGCAGTACAACTTCAGAAAGAGGCAAAGGCTATCTATATCAAGTCTGTGGATCACGTAAAGCGTTTAAACAGTTTATCATTTTGAGACAAACTTTGAAGAATGAATATTATGTGCATAGGTAGGAACCAAAGAAAATATGTACCTGAAGTGAGAAACACAACTTACTAATTATATTCTGATGATTATTGGATTCAGGCTGCCACTTAAGAAAATATATATATGAAATCTCCTAGTGATTTGGTGATATCCTAAAAACATAATGAACACATGTGAGGAGGAAAGTCCAAAACTATGGAGGTAAGAATGAAGAATTAGGGCTCTAATAAAATTCCTTTAAAAACTATTTTCTTAAAATTATTCAGTAATACTTTTGATTATATGCATGAATTTTGCATGCAGCAATCATTTAATAATCAGGAATACTTTATTTGCTCATCTAGTGGATTTAGCTGGTCAACTCAATTTTACTGTTAATTTTTCCTCCCAAACTTTAAGAAAAACAATGATAATGTCTAACATGGATTAATAATTCTGTGCTGAACATTGGCACTAGCTCAATCTTTAGAAATCCCTAAAGCTAGATTTTATTATCCCCATTTACGGATAAAGAAACAAAGACTCCAACAGCTTGAGTAATTTGGCCCCAAATCACACAGGTACTATGTTGTACAGCCACGTTAGAACAGCCAGTCTGATTTCACAACTCATATTCTGAACTACCGAGCTATGAATTAAGCCCTCCTGACTAGGCATACATTAAAAAAAAAAAAAAGTGACCAATAAAGATCCTATTTAAATAGTACTAAAACTAATTTAAGTGTTATAAATATTAATGCTTGATTTATATATCAAATCTTAAAATTTTGGGCTACTGTTATTTCAACTGTTGCTTTAGGTATTTTTCACCTTAGCATACTTAATCAAGAATAAAAGTATAAGCAGGCAGTTCTTAAATTGATCTTATTATTTCTGAACTTTTTCTGAACAATATAATGGTTCAGTGCTATGTTGAGGTTGAAATAATGCAAAGATTAAAAAATAATTTTGTTACAAAGAAGAAAATTTGAAAAGATCTTAATATTAAATAGCTATTAAAGAATGAGCACTGTACATATTGAATCTCATAATTTTATAATAAATAAGGCCAGAAGGAATAGAATTTAGCAAAACATTTGTCTTGAAAACAAATCAAGTGTTTTTAGAATAACCAGGCATTGAGTATAAACAGTAATCTGGAGTCACTCTTGATAAATTCAGTCTAGATACCTGAACCCATATCAGTAAAAGTCTGAATTTATTGTTAATCTCATTAAATTCTATTAAATAGCTGCAGTTTAATGGGGCAGGGTGTGGGCTATAATTGCTGGTTGTTGTTGACCATCTTGAGTGATTCCAGATAGGTAGGTGATATTTATTTTGGTGAGATCAAATCATCTTCAAGGACCAGTTTGGCTATAAATTATGAAAAATTACGAGTACACATCTCTTCACCTCCCTACACTCTCATACCCTGCATAAAGGGAGGGAAGAAAATTGATAAAGTCACGTGGATAAGAACTGGTGAAACAGGGTTTCTATCTTAAGCAGTTGAACTCCAGAGTTTTGCTTAGAACCACTACTTTATAACATCTTCTTGGAACACTTGGATGTACCTGCATAATACATAATGTAATTTTCATCACATATGTACATGTTAAATTAAAATTAACACTTATTATCCCGAGAAGCAACAAACTATAATTCAAAAAGAAGTTTAAGAAGCAGTTAGTGTTGTATGTGGATATTTACTTATTTGAAAATAACACCCATGGGTGCACATACACATAAACATTTGATCTCTATGTGAACAAATACTATTTAAGTATGGAGAAGGTAGTTATTCAAAATAACGCTTGTATATCAACTTGTAGTGGTGTTTGGAATCAGGATAGAACCAGGTGCATGGTAGATTTGGAGAAAAGTGAGAAAGAGATCAAGTAAGAGAAGAACCTATGCGTATTTTCCAAGGTGAACGCTGGCAACATAAATTGGTAGGTATCAAGAAGTCCTTTGGAAATGCAGATATTCAAAGAGATGGGATTAAATAAAAATCCAAGTTTGACAATATAAAAAACACATGGTAAAGGGTTGATGTGGCAAAGGGATCATTTGTGCTATTAAAATTCATGATTCCATGATAATAACTTACTATGAGCCAAGTTTTGTTCTATTTATATTACATAGATGATATAATTGAATACTCACTAATATCCCAATACATAAATATATTTATGTCTGTTGTCAATACAAAGTAGGTGAGGTAAAGAAGTAACTAAGCTTTCCACAAGATATAATTAAGAAGATGTGATTCACACACACTCATTGGAGATCTATACATGATCATATAGGGTTTCTGACAGTCTTAATAGACTATGAATGAAAGGTTTATAAAATGTTTAGTCCTTTTACATAAACTGGCCTATATGAATTAAAAACAACAAAGACCAACAGAAAGTTTTTAGGAGAACCATGTATTTATTTAATTTGAAATAAGAGAAAGAAAAATGTGTAACCTATCCACTTTTATTGGAGATTTATTATGAAATTAGCTTATTAAAGGCTCTAATAAAGTATGCAACATATATGTCTATGTAAATTAATTTATATCAGCATTTCCTAAACAGATTCCAGTGGGAAATACTTTTTTAAATGACATCACATTTCAAAGAATAGTGTGTATGGGGTGTTAAAATATATATCTGGATTTAGAAAATGTCCCCTAAATTATTTTATAGTTCACCTACTAATTAGTAAGATACTTGACATATGGACCACAAAGTAGGAATTAAGTTTATTTATCTGTATATTTAACATTTTCAACTTTGAAAATATAAAAGGGAAATAAATTAATGTAATCAAAATTAGTTACTGATTTTTCCACTTCCTTGTATTATAATATCCACCCAGTGTTATTTGTGCAAAGATGTTTTAAAAATTAGGTAATACATCCTACATATTTATATAAACCAACATTGCTAATTAGACATTTTGAGATGATAAACAAGATGGTAATGTTCCAATCTAATAGTATTTTAGTCAGTTTTTCAAGGTTCCTGGCAAAATACAAATCTCTCTTCATCCTTTTACTGTTATACTGGATTGTTCTCCGGTCAGGTGAATGGCAAATGATTAAATCTAATGTTAAATACAAACAAAGAAAAATCCCTTAGGGATACTGATATTGTTTCATTTCATTTGTGGTAATTTAAGAAAGAACATTAGGTAGTTCCAGTTGCCTATCCTAAACTATTATAGCAATGCAAAGCTTTCTGAAAAAAATTTAAAAAGAAGAAACAAACAAACAAAAAAACAACCTCCAATTCCTAGCAATAATCAATTGTGAAATAAAACTTCACAATATTCTTCATAAGTTTCTATTTCCTGCTTTGAAGTCCCCATTTATTTTTATTTATCTTTTAAAAGACACTTTGTAGTAAACGGATGCTTAGCATGGATGATTATTTGTAAATGTGGTGTATAATCAATACTATTGTTAGTTATCTTTCTAAAAGTGCTAATTTATTGCAAAGTAAAATAGTATCAACAAATGGGTGTAATTTGTTTTCAACAACATTAATTTAATGTAACAATGATAACTGGATTCATATAAATATATAACTCCACCCATCAAATAGATAGATGTAATAATATGAGGAGAGGTTCTTCTCTCCAACTTAGAATTGGAGGTCATTGCAAAAAGAAAAAAACCAGGCAGATTGATTAATATATGTCACCCAATATTTTAGTTTAATGGATCATAAAAAGTAAACTAATATAAAAATTGAAATTGAAGACTTTGCAAACAATTACTAATTTCACACACACAAGGTCATAGACCTAATTAAAAAATAGCAGATCCAAAGATGGGTTTTCTAGTTTCCTGGTGTGTGTTTTTCACCACAATGATACATATCTCAGGCATTTTAATTTAAAAAAAAGAGTAGCTGAAAAAAATGTATGTTGCCCTTCCCAACATATCTATTAAGGATAGCTCAGAAGTGTTAGCTACAATAGAGGAGGCTTGTCTAAAATTACAGGACTTATTTATCAGTTGAGCTGAAAGTAAAGCTGATGCCTTTTAACAGCCTTACATGTGAGTTGGAACTGAATGTTCTCTAGTAAGACAAAAGTCATGAAGGGCTACCTGTCTATGTCCACTGTAAAGTAGAGTCTTAAAACACTTTGCCTACTAGCTCAGGAAAGTATGAGGGAATTATGTAAAGGAGTTCTTCTCTACAGAGAAATCCCATGACTGTTTCACTCAAGGGAAAAAGTATAAACCTACGAACCCCCAACTGAGAAAAATATACAAAACCTGCCCTGGAATTCCTGCTGTGCCTCGCTGAGGCAAATGCAAAACTACTACGAAAAGATTCTGCCCACAATCTAAGAACCAGAAGAGTATCATGGAAAATGGCCTCCATTGTATAGAAAGTATGAAAACCACATTAAAAAAAAAAAAATAAGTGTATGATGGGAAGCATTTATCTTCCAAGAATTGGAAATGAAATAGTTGATCAATCAATTGATATAGAGATAGCTATGTGTGCGTGAATGTCTGTCTCTCAAAAAGAACAAGGGAACACTAGAATAATAAGGCAATACAAAGGAAAAGATAACACAGACTAGGATAGAAACTTGATAAATTCCAGTGTTTAAGGTAGTGCAGAAGCTTCATTTTTATCAACAGCAGAGAATGAAAACCAGGAATACATGGTGTTGTGGGAGTCATTATAGGACAGTGTTTAAAGAAAACAAAATGTGATCAATTCTGTCAAATTCTGCTGTGAGTTCCATTATGAAGTCAGAGAAGTGTGTCTTGTATTTAACAATATGGACACAACTGGAATAGTGGCACTGACACCAGATCTGAGTAGCTGAAGGATTAACCAAAGGTAAGAAAGTGGCTATAGGCAATACACACAACACATTTGAAGGGTTTTGCTGTGAAGGAAAAAAGAAAAGCTGGAGCTTCTTAAAATGCCAGATATGAGATGAAATCTCAATGTAGCTGGGAAAGGTCCAGTAAAGAAAGAAATTAGTTACAAAACTGAGAGAATCTACGTTAAAATAAACATTGAATTTCATTATTGTGAAAATAAATTTTACTTTAATGTTACAAAAATATCAACCATCCAACAAAATTAAAAATTCAGAACTTGTACATGTAAAAAAAGTCTCTTATCTATAGTTATTCTGAAAATAACATTTTCCCCAACAAGTTTGTGTCTGAAATCTAACTGGCCTCTGTTATATAATTTCGCTGTTATTTAAATTCATGTTCACTTGAAAGAGGCAAATTTATAAAGCAAAATTTCAGACACATGATGCCAAATCCCAAAGAGAATCCTCAGACATTGATTCTTTTCAAATTTAAAAATATGTAGCTTTACAAATATATATATATATATATATATATATATATATATATATATATATATATATCTTTTTTTATTCATAAGATGTCTTATTACCTCAACTTGGCTTCACCTGACCCACTGTCATCCGTAATTAATGGGAAAATATGCACTACTCATTTCAGTTTTACAAAGGCAAATCCATTAACGCAAGTACAGGTCTTTAAACTGTGAATATGGGGCATTAACTTCAAATGTCAGAAATAGCATCCTAGCATCTACAGAGCAGTTGCCAAATACAAACAATCCTTCAAAGGAAATACTGATTTTTCCCATAATATAAAAATACTAGAGAAAATTATATGTAGAAAATGAAGTATAATATATTTCATAGTTTATAAATACATTAAAATTAGTGGATATCTCAATGAGTTCTTACAAATTTATTCATTTCCTTATTTTAAGATTGTGAAAAATCAGAAATATAATGTATATGAACCCAAGGATTATTAAAACTGGCATTTAAGTATTAGTATATTTATCAGACCGTCCTAAAACTAAGAGTATGTATGAAATGCATGTGCACGTATATATAGTTATGTGTGTAAAATATACATATAAACAAATATCTATACATATTTCACACAAACTTACAAGCACACATGTAATTTTCTTGAAGGAGGTAGCCATTATTACTACAAGTATGTGTATAGTAGCCATTTACTTGGTATGCATTTTTTAAGGAGAAAAAAAAACTAAGCTATAACAATTATACAAGTTTTTGCTATTTGTATACCTTTTCTAATGCTTTTCTCACCTCTTTTTGTGGATTAAATTTCCATAGACTATAGGAGATGGCAGGCATTTCAATAGATTGCAGTATAAACTAATCATTTAGAAATGAAGTAGTAATTCTGTCAATTGGATTCAAGCTTCTATCTTTTTTCTGAGAACTAAGAAAAACTCAAGGTTGGTGCTTTCTTTGTATCATACATCTGAAGATACTGAGTGTAGGTAGTTATAGTAGGTTTTATGGTATGTTATACTGGGAAAGGGGTTTAGGAGTATTTTAAATTGTGGATAAGGTAAACCCTTTGTAAAGATTTTAGTGTTTTTTGATCTACTATATAACACAAATCCCATGGTTTAGGAGGGATCATTTGGCCCACAAAGGTCTGACACATTGCTAGCTAAATCATGTCAGTCATAATTTGTATTATCCCTATACACTTGGGACAAAAGCTTTGAAGTTGGAATATGAGGATAAGTCCCGCTTTTTATAACAAAATGAGGCAATGTTTTTATATCAGGAGGGTGTTTACATTTGTTGTCCCATTCAATGAACATATCAGTGTTTCCACATTATAAAAGCTTTTAGAATCACAGAAATACTGGAATACTATATTTCATAGCAGGGCAATGGGGAAGATAATGTTGAAACCACATTTTGGCTTTATCAATAATAATGGAGTTTCTTGATAGCACCGTATTTCTATCTCACACTCCAAATTATCTTTTATTATATGACCACCACTCTCTTATTCAAGAGGAATCATATTTTTAGGCATGTTCTTTCAAGTAGATTATCACCTATTCCAAAATTAGTCAATTATTTTAATCCAGCATAAGATAAATTTGAATTATTTTAGCAGAAGATAAAAGTTCTAGTCTTTAAATCCTCAAATTTGTGTTTATTAAGGTATCCGTTCTGAGGTACATTTAGTATCAACTAAGATACATCTCCCTTGTGGATTGATCACTAAACTCAAATAGATTTCTGAGGGGCTTATCTGTAATTAGTTCATGGATTTACTCTTTCTCATTTACCCAGCTACTCCAAATGCATTTTAATTCGCTACCCTGGCTTCCAAATGTTTTCTCTTTTCTTTTTCTCTCTATCCTCAATTCTTCTCTTGATTCATACATTATTAGCACACAGTGTCACTAATGCCAGTTCAATTCTCATTTTTTTCTACAGAATAATCATAACAGCATTTTTAAAGTCATATCATATGTGATAAATCAACAAGAGATTACAATTCAATCAGAAGTAAAAGGTACAGTTTTTACCACAACTTTAAAATGCGGCTGGATTAATCATTCAGGAAAGAAATATTGGTAACTAGAGTAGAACTACTTCACTCTTTTCATATTTCATTATCCTCCTCATCCAGAATTGTTTATCAACCTCTATTTTAACTTAATGCTTTACCCACTAAATTTATAGACATCAAGCGACCTCTTCAATTTTGTAAAATTGTTTATAGTACCTCAAATTGAGATCAAATTCCAATTTTCACTTTGGTAAAAAGATTCTGCAAAGAATATTTTGAAAAGAAGAATCAGAAAAGGATTATTGATCTCCATCTTTACTATAGGTGATTTATTGAAGAAAAACATATGAATTTTAACTTCCCTAGACATAATTTTCAACCATCCAAATCAACCACCAAAAGGCTCCTAATTCAAATAATATAAGTCTTTAATTGTTTAATGCTTAGACATGCTTTATTTTGGACATATTTAGGAAAAGCAAGGTGTACTCACAGATAAAAAGGTAGAGTGAGCATTCACTGGATTATAAGTCAAAGTGGATGTTAGTACTGAGGGTGAGGGGGATCATTAACCATCAGTGGAAACTATAACATCAACTCCGTATTCTGAAAAGTAATGTTAAGTCCAAAATGAAACCATTTACCACAATTCCTCTTTAGGAGAAAACAAGGAACATTTCTTAATACAGAAGAGTGCCATACAGTAAAAGCAGGAAAAATAACAGAATTAGAAAATCATATTTAGAATCCCCTAATGGAATACATGATTTAGGCAGGCGTAATCAGTGGATACTTAATTTGTAAAAAATAGAAAGGAAATAAGATACCTCCTAAGTTCCTATGCAAGGTAACCCCTGCATTATATACTAATTGTAAAGGGGAAATATATTTTTAGAAAGGAGTTACCTGACTGTTATCATTTCAATAAAATTCTCAAAAAAGGCATATTTTATACTGGAACGCATTTTATTTCTGAGGTAATGTAATATGCATTACCCATTAAACTGATAAACTAATCTTATCATAATGTTATACGTGAATTTAATAGTATAAATAGAGGCCCGCAAAGTTTTGACTTAAAGGGTAGATAATAAATATTTTAGGCTTTTGGGCCACAAACAATTTATATTGCAAATCTTGTCTTATTTGTTTGTTTGTTCATTTATTTTTAAAATAACGTTGAAAATATAAAACTCATTCTTTGCTAGAATGCTATACAAAAACAAGTCACAGGCCTAATCTAGCACACAAGTCATAGTTTACTGACCCTGAGTCTAAAGAAACAAGTTGAAAAATACTATAAGAAAGAAATCACACATATCTGAAAAATTGGATGGCCTAAATATGAATTGGATTTTCTCCTACAAGGTAAATGGCATAAAAATATAAATGTGGGGGCTGTTTAAACATAAATGGGACTAAGTAGATAAAATTATATATCATATATAAACCTAGATTATATATATGAGATTGGATCATGCTTCAAAAATATATGTTTTTTAAAACTACAAAAGACATTTTAGAACACTTTTACAGATTCTAAAATTAGGTGCTGGTATTTAAAGTTGTGATGACTTTTCAAGATTCCTTAATATTAGTAAAACACTAATTACCTGAAGGAATATGTGCCATAAATTCAAAAGTCTAAAAGCCTGCTGCTTTTAAATAATTATAAACTTCTAAAAGACTAAAGTTGCAAATAAGACTATGTCGGTCAGTATTCTACCTGAGGAACCAGATAATTTAGGCATGGGCATTCCACTGATATATTCGGAATCACCATGTGCATACATGTCTTAAAAACAATACCTGCAGTCTCCTTTTGATGTTTAACTCTATGGACACACGTCAGAAAGAGGATGGGTAACAGAACTACCACAGAGGTCAGAGTTGAGGGCAGGATCTTCAGATCAATTGGATTATTTCTTGTGACAGTGATATATTGGTTCTCTCTACTCTTCACCTGTATATTACTGATGAAATAATTATGGATAGAATGGACTTTTGCTTAATCCAATGTACTCCTCTGTTCTCCCATTATGGTCTATAGAAAGATCTATCTTGGTCTTGATAAGATGACATGATTTAATTATTATGAGTCAGCCCTGCTAGCTGCAGTAACTGTATTGTGGAAGAATAACTATTCCAAACCCAAGTCACTGTACAGTGCCATGTGATACATGACTTATAGCATGATACCCCGAATAACAAGTAAGCCAGTGGCAACAAAGGCCTGCAGGCCTCCAATTAACCCTCCCCAGCTATTAAAACTGAGGAATTACCTTTCCTTTTGTCATTGTGCTTGTGATGAGTCAAGCAATTTCTGAAAAAAGTGTACAGTTAGTTGGAACTAATGAATACTGAAATTATTAAATGTCATCAGTTATAGTGTTTACTGAAACCCTTTCCTTGATCCTGGTAAAAATTATCTCATGATTCATACTAACAGCAGAAAAAGCATCTGTGAAGAATGTCAACCTTAGTTCCTGCAGGCAAGTCTCTCCCTCTTAAAGAAAAATGACAATGGCCTTCCAACGTCAAGAGAACTTGATACAACTCAGTGCCATATAAAGAACACAGGGTCACATGTGCAACAAACACCCATAAAATCTAGGACAGGATTTTATAAATTTGAACTCATCCCCTAGCACTTTTTAATATGAAATAGAGTTTAACAAAATACATCTCTCATGTGGTAAAGAAAAATACTGTTTTTTGAAATTTTAAGTTTCACAAACCTCTGTGTGTGTGTGTGTGTGTGTGTGTGTGTGTGTGTGTGTGTGTGTATCCTTATGTGTATACTGGGTGGCAATGTAAAATTTATTGCTACATTAGGGTATAGGCAAAAAAGTTAACAGTTGTAATACTTAACAAAACTAGATCATTTTTCTGCTTTTTTTCTACCCTAGAATAGTGGGGAACGTAGTAAAACCTATCCACCAGTAAAAGTTGAGGTTTATGAAATCTTTAACTCTCAACAATTGTGAAATTAGAGAAAATTCACAGAAGCCATATTATCTTTCATTTATTGGGGTGATAAACAAAATTAATAATCATTATTATCTGGTATATAATCTGTATTTTGTAATAATAGTTATTTTATATTGCACCATTCTTCATATTATTTATAGGATCCTTGTATGTATGTATCACTGGTTTCGAGACTAAGAAAAATATCTATAGTATCACTAAACAGTAGGGAAAAAAATCTAGTTTAACCTTGCAATCTAAAATTAAAGAAGAAACAAAATTATTGATTAACAACACAGTGTTTCTTATTTTGTTTACAACAAAAGTGATTAATTGTCTTCTAATGGGTAAATCAATAATTTGCCTAGTTGTGTCTTTTTCACATAAATACATACCTCTAGTTCATTAACTCTTAAATAACACCCTGCCTTGGACAATTATACCAAACTTCTCCGTGTCGCTCTTCAAATCCTGATAAATCTTCTACTATTTGTATGTTACTCAGTCCTTCACTAAGTCTGCATTAACCGCGATGAAAATATAGAGTGTAAGTATCCTGACATATTTTATATAAACAATATGAGAAAAAAATGAAAAGACTATGCTTATTCAAAACCTTATAATAGTGATAATGTGAGTGAATGAACCACTCAGTGATTACGGAAACCCATCATGTACTATGGAGCTAAAAAACTTACATAATTTTTTTTTTATTTAAATAAATAAATAAATAAAGGGTGAAATGATAAATTAATACACCCATGAAATCTGCCAGTATGCAAATAGAGTAGAAGGCTAGTTTTCATTCATTTAAGAAATATTCATCAAGAGGCCTAATTATGTGACTGGCTTACATGAGTAGGGAAGACCAGCAAAGCCCTTGGATTCATGGGAATTACTTTTTAATTGGTGATTTAAACAATATAGAAACACATCAATAAATTAATAAGATAATTTCATTTAGAGTAAATGTTATACAGATAAAAGAGTGACTCTGGGTAGGAGGCCTAATATAAATTTGGCTTTCAGTCACAGTCTGCCTGAGGAAGCAGTGTGTTAACTGAATCAGACTTGAATAACAAGGAATCTGCTATACCACTTAGACTGAGGAGACAACATGTATGAAGACCTAACACAGAACAGAAAATAGGATAATCTTGCTAATGCATGGCAAGGGAGGGGAAGAGGACTCAATTATCTCATCGATAATACATTATCAGAACTTTGAAAATTCTAAGTGCAGTAGCTAAAACTTCACATTTTGTTTTTTATTTAATGAAATTAAATGTGACTCCCTTTCCTCTGTTTTACTTGTCTGGTGGAAAATTCAATCTGTCATTATTGAGCAGTCTAATAGATTCATAGAGGTTCCTAAAGCTAAATTCTCAGTGGTCCCCACTGGTTTACCCACAGTCCAAGTTGCACATGACCCTTTGGCGTCTAGTGACTAGGTTCTTTGTTGTATACACTGTATGGGTATTTTTCAATGTGGAAACCCAGTGCCTAGGTTATTAGCTCCCCAGATATTTTGCAGCTATTTCTGTTGACCACCAGCCCTAGGTGTCTTCAACTTTGTGGAGCTCACAAAAGACGCCAATGTCACCATCCATCTCAAAACACCAGAACTTCCTCTCCTCTATAGGCTTTGTGACTCTTCCTATTTTTTAGGATGTTCCCTACAGGGCTTGCTTGATCTCTTCCTCTTCACAGCAAACCCCTACAAAATACTCAGCCTTCAAAAGAAACAAAAGCAAGGAATGTAAAATTAATGCTGTCAATCCTAAAGATATTCTTCCCTTAAAGCAACAAAGGGGGAAAATACAACAGGATAGGAAACACAAATAAATACATATATATATATATATATATATATATATATATATATATATATATATAAAACAAATGAACACACACACACCATGCATACACATTAATTTAGGGAATTATAATAGGATTAATTTAGGAGCACAAAAAGACGCAAGACAAAACATACTGAAAAAAATGTTGAATTTATTAGGAATACAAAAAATAGAGGAGAAATTGCTAGAAAAATATGGAATTAAGATATTAGACATGAAAAGGCATTGTATAAGTGACCAATGGTTCTAATTCTGAACTTGAAATAGTATACAATCTTAAAACCGAACTGCTTAAGAAATGATGAAATTCAAATATGGAAGAATTTCTAATGGTGAATATACTTCAACATGGAGATCAGTTAATAATTATAGCTATGAATTATTTTTCTTGACATATAAAAAACTATGAGTTCTTCTAACTGTGATGATGTTGGAAACTTCAATCCCTGATACAGATTTATGTAAAGATAAGTCAGAGTAGTTTGTCTTAAGTTTCTAAATACTTTAAATAAAGCATGCTTTCACACTGAAGAATTCCTTAAAACAAGAATTAATTACGATCAAATATATGGTGATGGAAGGAGAACTGACTCTGGGTGATGAACACACAATGGGATTTATAGATGATGTAATACAGAATTGTACACCTGAAATCTATGTAATTTTACTAATAATTGTCACCCCAATAAATTTAATAAAATAAAAAAATAATAATAATAAAAAAAGAGTTAATTACAGAGTATCCTTCCTATTCTTTCAAAGTTTAAACTAAACCAAACAAACATAATACTTGGAAAGTAATGGGAAAGAATTAGAGTTATACTAGTAGAGACTGACCATGACTTCAAGAAGGGAAGATAGGGAGGTTAGAATATAATTTGAAAAAGAATGAAACATGATAGAGATCAATAAAATAATACTTAGCGTAGAATTCAGAATCATATTACAGATTAATGCAAAGGAGTGTCACGACTAAAGTATTAGCCATCGTGTATGAAAAACACACACAAAAAAAAAACAGACATGGCACTCAAAACTATGGTGAGAAGTCAATGTTGGACTCTTCCAAAACATCCAAACAATACTAAATCATTTGGTCCATTACTGATGACAGAAAAAGCCAGTTGACAAATTGCCTCTTGAACAACCATTTCTCCCATGGCAAAAAATGTATTTTGGAGACTGGTTTTTAAGCAGCCCCCCATTGTCCTTGTATAATCTTAATTTTTATGAAAGTTACTTTGTATTGCACCAGCTACTCTTTTAACTAAAAAAATAATCATCTTATTTTTTGTTATTTGTTAACTAGCCTAGCCCTTAAACATTACTCATATCTGTAAGTCATGCTTATGGCTGAAAAATCTGTGAGATAAAAACAATTTGCGTAGCATCATTTAATAACTCAGTCACACATATTTTGAAAATATGATATTGCAATATACATAATTTTTGGTAAAAACTATCAAAATTAGGGAAATTGGTTATAACTGAATTTTAAAAGCTATACCTACATTTTTAAATGATAAAGATTAGTTTTATTAGGTATTGTTAAAATTAGTTTAGCTACCCAAGTATCTATTAACATAAATCTTTCCTCTGTAGACCAAATTTCTTTTTTTTAAATGTGTTTCTTTTTAGTGATTTCATTTTCTCAGATCCAATGTAGTTGGTAGCATATTACACTCAATAGAGACATTTCTCCCCAAGGTCGTTAATGATCTCAGTATTTCTAAATTCAATGATGTTTTAAAATCATTGTCAGAGACACACACCTATTCTTCTCTAAAACACTTGTCTTTGCTTCCATTATATCATGTTTCTTTTTTTCATCATTCAAATTTATGGCTCTTTTGAAGACTAAGACATGTTATCAGCTATTAAATGTTGACATATCACAAGAAACAGTGCAAGACCTCCTCCATAGAAAAATGCATACACAACGGTAATATTTACATGGTTATCTTTTCAATATACGGATCTAGTGCAGACATTTAAATTAAGGACCAATATAACCAACTTCCTACTAAACATCTTTTGCATATGTCAAAATTTCATCAAATTTAATATATCCTAAATTAAACACGTAATTTATCCTCATCCCAAATCATCTTCAAGTGTTCCCTAACTTGATATATAGGCGCACTATGGATTTATTTTCCCCAAGATGAAATTCTAGGAGTCACATTTGACGACTTCCTCTTCTCTTTCTAATTAATCACAGGGTCCCTTTGATTTGACTTCCAAACTATATCTTACAAATCTATCCATGTATTCTCTATCCTTCAGAATGTGACTTTTCACACGGATAATAAAACTGCACCCTAATGGACAAAATATTCATCCTCTGTTGGCCCCTCCAAGCAGTTCTGCACATGGTACCAAATTTTTTAAATGCAAATTTGGATTTGCCATGCCTATATTTCATAAGATAAATACTATGATTCTTATCAGAATCTTAAGTTTCTACAAAAATCAGCACCTGGTTACCACTCCAGACATTTTGGACCTCTTTTCCTATCAAACTCTGTGTTCCCACCACTGGTACCATTCTTCTTCTATTATCAGGGCATTTGCATAAGTGTTTCTCTTAACTCAGAATATTTTCAGAATTTTGTCCCTACTCCCTTTTTCAGTCAACCACAATAGTGCTCACCTGACCTCAGCTCAATGATTCCATAGATAATGTCAAGTCTCCTTGTGGCATGCTTCCATATATACTCATATTTTAAATTTAAAGGAATTATTTAATGTGTAAATGGTGATTACTAGAGTAACATTAGTATTCCTCACTCAGTTGAAAGGTCCATGAGGTCAGATTCATGACGTTTGCTGAATTCTGTATCCATGGCAAATAGCAAATATCAGAGTGATTGGCTCAAAGTAGGTGCTCAATCATTTTGAATCAATAAATATGTGAAGAAATGAAAGGTTGAATGAAAGAATACAATATTTCAACACAGAAAAGTGTTAGACTTATCCATCATCTTACTAAATTTTTGACCACGTAATATCATTGATTTTTTATCCTCTATGAATTTGATCTCACCTCTTAATTTTCTTTCAGAGTGTAGTACTCATTAAGATATTATGATATGGAAATAAACTGAACAGTTTATAATGCAAAATTGCTTAAGGCAAAAATACAAAATTGGATCTCAGCCATTAAAATGTATCTACCATTTTTGCATAAATGAGAAAGTCTGTATGTTAAATGTTGATTGAAAAACTTGTAATGGGTATTAAATAAGCCATAGAGATCTAATCACAGAATAATGGACATAAACATATAATGATGCAATGTGATAAATAATGATGCAATGTGATACATATTGATTCAATGGCAATCATATTACAATATATAAATGTGTCAATGAAACACTGCACATTTTAAATTTACAAAATGCAACACGTCAAATTTACTTTTTTAAGTTGATCGAATAATTCTAGTCTTCCCAAAGGGGGGAAAGCAGCTCAAGGTAATATTTGATCCTCCTATGAAATATAACTTTAGCAAGCACTTGTGCTACAACTTGCTTAAACAAACAAACAAACAAACAAACAAAAAAAACACTTGTCTGTAATACAGAAAACAATAAGAAAGGTGAAACCCTTAAACTTATTTTGTATGGCAAACAGAGACATAACTTTGGTAATTATATCCCTATCCTTACAATATTCACAGTTATTGACTACGGGCTTCTCATTCCAACTCTATGGGGGAAAAAATCATCGTATTATAAATGATAAGTTTTTTGCTTATTTGCAAAATACATAAAGTATGCTTATAAACTAAACCAAATAAATATATGTTCTTTAATAAATTACTCTGTTAGTCAGCAACACTTTTCTGTAATGACAATAATGAAAATATTAGAAAAATAAAGAATTCATCATTGATATGTTATATTTTGTTTGCCACAAACTATACTACAAAATTTGTAGCCCTGTCCTTGTACTTCATTCAATAATAAAAGAAATCCTCATGCCCATTATAATGAAAAAATGTTTTTTCAAAACATTCTTACCAGATATCTTACCCAAGATGTAAGATACTTTATTATATTTAATAACTATATAACTTTAGAAATATTTTTATAATTGACCATATTATATAACATTTTATATTGTAAGAAATACTTAAAACTATTACGTCTCCATGTCCTCAGTTGTACATTGCCAGAGCTAAATTTTCTCAACTTGATATTGACAATCTATTCTTTCTTGGCCAGTGGCCTTCGTGGAGAATACTCCTTCTGTCTTTCCCCTACAACAGGGCTTACTCTACTCAGTGCTCCAATAGACAAATTTACATTATTTATCCATTTTACAGACGCAAAACCTGGCAAACACAGACATACTTTAATTAAATATAATCAGCCCACTTCTCTAAGTAGTGTATTGAGGAGGTGGGCTTGAGTACTGAGTGTTGTTTCATATACTTAGGAAGTCTGGGCAAAGGTGAGGAAAGACAGAACCAAATGCCCATATTTGGCAACATTATGCAATACAGCCAACCAACCATTACTTACAAAGGAAGCATTTTTCAGGTTCTGGCAGGAAACAGGCGGTGTACTCAAACTGGGTAATTTGAGAACAGTTTCATAAGGATAATTTAAAAAGCTGCAGGCAGAGAATAAGGAAACCGCAGGGGAAGGCACTGTGCCATGAAGCTAGTACCAATGGTCAGTTCTTATCACCCTGCAGCAGATATACTTGGTGCCTTATTTTACAACTCCTAAGCTCACCTCTGATTTCAACCCGGTATAGTAGACAGTTTTGTACACACTGCCAGCCATTATTATTTTGTGCTTCAAGCTTTTTTTGTGAAGCCACAGGAGGCCTACATGGGTAGAAACTGCAGGGAAGGAGTTAACACTCCAGAAGAAATGGACGTGGGGTAGGAATTTAAGTATAAGTATCCAAGCTCTCCATCCTTCAGAATCCTGAGGAACATTCTACACAGACCCTCGTGGGGTCTCCAGAGGTCTTAAGCCCCAGTTGCTCAAGGTTTTAGCAAGCTCAATATCATAACATTTTACTGGCTTTTCCTCCTGTCTTGTCCTGATGATTTGAGGATAACTCCTGATTAAACAATTTATACCCAAGTTCTTAACTCAGATTTGTGTGGGAGAAACCAAGTTAAGATATGGCCCTAGACACTAAAGTATAAGAAGAGAGAATAGCTAAAAGGACTCACAGAGAGAAAACTAGTTATAAAAAGTTATTAGGTACATTTAAGCAAAGGAGGCGTATGTCTGCATTCACAACCAAGGGGAGAAAGGGAAATAGACACCTCAACTTCACTTTCTTCCTTCCCTCAATACTTCTGGTGTTCACTACTGGCTGACTCAACTGAATTCCAAAAGGCAAGAGAACTCATTTAGTTCCTATAAGTCAGCCACAGAGCAAAGGGTATACAGAACACCTTCCACACAAAGGGGAACTTATTTTCTCAGCCTAAATCAATTATGCCTCATTCTAGTCCTTCCCATAGCTCCATTTTCCCTCTAGCCCTCCTAACACAGTTTAACGTAGATGATGACACTAATGGGACTGTAGTATATGTTTAAAATGCAATTTGGAAAAAAAAATACAAGAATCCTCGCATCAATGTACATTTAACATCTTTTTCCTATGTGTTATGGATGTACTAAAATTCAATATTCTCTTGAGACTGCAGAAGAGAAGAGAATTAACATAATAATTGGAAACTTTTCTGCTACAAAAAGCACATATCGTTGCTGACAGCATCATATATGGATATTTAAATATATATGGAAATCATATGCATTATTGAATAAGCATGTCCAATAGTAGATCATTCTCTATTGTGGCGAAGAGAAGTTGTCTAATAATATGTTTCAATAATCAATAAGTAATTATTCAGTAACTTGGCACTCGGTGAGAGTATGAAAATATATAGAAATCATTAAGAATGAAGTTATAGCATCATAGTGTACCCTGAAGGCCTATCTGAGGTGAATTACAACTCAGTGGTCTATTGGCCAGTATTTCAATGGTTTGATGGAGGAGGAAGAAAATGGTATAGCAACTAGCAACCTTTAATTTTACATCAGTGGTCAGATGACACTCTTCACTTTGAACTAGCTGCCATTTATTGTTATCTCTAACATAATTCTTTTTTTTACACTTTATTTATTTATTTTGACATTCAATATTCTAATATAACTCTCAATAGCCAAAATAAGGTATACAAAATAAAAATACAAACATCAAAGGAAATGCCAGTGTAGTATTTATGACTGCACTCCCAAAATAGCATACAGAGTAGAAACTGGGAAACTGGTAACTTATTATGAAGTAAACCTGAGGCAAAACAAAATTCATTTTGAATAGCAAGGGATAAAATCATAAGTGGCGAGTTTCGGAAACACACCAGGAATGACAGATGTGAAGGGAAGTTGATGACATAGAGCACTTCATAGAGAAATGGAAAAATTAAAAGTTTTCATTGATCCATTAAGCCATGAAAATTTGAGGGCCAGTGGTATTTTACGATGGCTTTGGCAGTGTACTGTAAGCTGAAAAAAATCTATGAGAAAAAGCTTATCAGTGATGAACAGTTAGGAAACTACTGCAATAGTTCACAGACAAGGAAATAAATGTGCCTGGCTAAGGATGAGATGGGGGGAAAGGAAGGTAGTATGATTTCAAGGCAATATTTAAAGAAATAAAACAATTGTTATCTCTAAAGAGTTTAGACTTGGAAGCTAAGTACTGTTTTCAAAATAGCAATTAGAAATTATAAGTATATATATATATATATATATATATATATATATATATATGTATGTATATATGTATATATATGTATGTATGCATGTGTGTATGTATGTGTATATGTATATATATATATATATATATATATATATATATATATACACATACACATACATGTTTAAAGGGCACTCAGGATATTTTTTAGACAGTGATGCTAGACATTGTGGAACTTCCAATTTATTCATTTTATCTCAGTGATAAAATACAGACTTAACATTGGAAACACTTAGATATATAAAACACACTAAGTGTATTTTAGAACAACAAAAGATGACATAATTTAATATAGTTTTCCTTACTCAACAGAAAACACCAGTTATCAAGTATCATAACAAAACCTACAATGTTATCAATTCAAAAAACCCCACAGCAATTTTATTCTCTTAATTAAAAATTGTATATATTCCGTAAGTCTTTATCACCTTCAAAGAAATGCTCTAAACTTTCCTTTTATTATAAAATGATATTACCTGACAGTAACACAGACTCATATCATTTTAAAATTATATATGACCTAAGGGCCAAGTCCCTCTTATTATAGACTAATAAATTATTTCCACTGAAGTTAAATTATATGAATAAGTTATTGCAATAAACTCTAATCCCAAAATTTCAAATTGTTTACACAGAATTTACATCTAGATATTTAACTACCACTTTAAATATAACACAAAAATGGAAGTCATATTTTTGTTACAAACCATCTTTACCTTTTAGGAGATAATTCTCCATGGCTCTCTTGCAGTTTGCATAACTCATAAATAAGGCACTGACTTCCCTTTTCCCCTCATGATTTTTTCAGGTTGCTTTGCATAGCAAATAGCTCTGTGACAACAGGCACTCATGCTTACTTTATACGGAAGTCATGATAGCATCTCCTGGAGCACAGGACAGGCTTGCCTACTGCCAGTTATAAAAGATTTGGCTCCCTTTAACTCAGTGTCCTTCCCCTCTAATATAACCTACTATGGGAGCAAGTGTCATCTAGCCCTCTTCAGTTCACTCACTCTTTGGAAATTGGATTTTGGGGGACTGACACAAAAGTTCAGAAGTTGTTACTATTACTACAGTGAGTGATAAACTGCCCTTAGTCTCCGATCCAGGAATCGTGTGTCTGGAACTGTGGCTGACCAAGTTGTTAGCCTGAAAGTAGGGACACCTCAGACTCTTCATGATTCTTGGCACATCTCCTCACTTCAATAAATTAATCCAGTCTTATACTCTTAAACTAAAATTATCTGTAATACAATGTTGAAGTAGACTAATTTCTGTGTTGATATTCAATGCAATGTTAATAAAATAGATATTAAGAACAAAAACAACTATAAGATGAATATCAAATGCATGACTAGAAGAGAAGTCAGATAACCTCGTCTACTATTCTTGGACCCTCAGCCAAATCAAGATATATAAAGGGGTCACAAGAAAGTGATGTAGATTTTTGGACGATTTCCTTAGAGAAAATCATGCTTCGCCTCAAAGAGAGGGTAGTGTGTTGCTGCCTTCTAATTCAAGCCTAATATAAATATGAGTCCTGGACTTTGTTGGGAATATTTTCAGAAGGCATTTGATTCCTGTGTGGAAGTCTGAAATCAGTTGAGAAACTGGCTAACTAATTGATTTTTTGGCAGAGGCAGGTAAGTGTTATACTTTGGGAGGTGAAGAGACAATTGCTTACACCCCATGAATCAAAATTGGACCTTTCAAAATAGAAAGCCAGATTCAGTATATTTTAAAAAAATATTTCCAAATGAAACCTTCAGTGTAGATAAAAGATTGCAATAATGAGTGTCTGTGTGAGACAGATCACTAATAAATAAAAATATGAGCGTGAAAATCCAGCCATGGGATAGGAATGCAACACTGGCATGATGAGAGTTATAGCCGTTCAAGTCTTTGTGATGAGAATCTCTAAATAATTCACAAAAATGCCCCACAAGAGAAATAATTAATACAAACCTTCTTGAGACCCAGAGAGCTTAAAGCTTTCAGCAAGGAAATGTTCTTGATCTATTTTTCCCTTCTCTCTCCCTTCATCCATTCCCAAAAGAGATGCACTTTCGATCATTTTAGAGGGAGGCAAGAAAGAAAGACAAGAATGAGGACTAAACCTTCTCTTCACATCCCTGGCTGAGATAGCTTACAATTTGGTAGTGGGGGAGGCAGAAGGATGGAGATTTACTGTTAAGTTAGATTTGTTAATTTAAAGTTATGACAGTACTGGATATTCTTATTTTCAAATCAAATCATGTTCATGACTAAAAGAACACAAGAAAGTTATTACTTGATGACTTCAAGAAAAATAATGTGTCTGTCAGTGTAATTTAAGCATATTAAATGTCATATTCTAATGAACAAATTTTAAAGAATTGAAAGTAAAATAAAATTGTATTTTAATATGTCACAGTCTTGTTCATTAGTATATACTACCTTACATGACCACATGGCACCAAGAATATCCAACTTTCATTTGTACCTTAATCCAGTAAGGCACTTAATTCCTTCCGTCCTTCCTTCCTTTTTTCCTTCCTTCCTTCCTTCCTTCCTTCCTTCCTTCCTTCCTTCCTTCCTTCCTTCCTTCCTTCCTGCCTCCCTGCCTCCCTGCCTTCCTGCCTTCCTGCCTTCCTGCCTTTCTTCTTTCCTTCTTTCTTTCTTCCATAATCTTATTCCATTCTACCTTATATTATAGTATTTAATTAAATAATTTGAATAAACTTTTAATTCAAACACTTTTGTTGAACTGTTATCACGCAAAATACTCCGTGCAAATGGTCTAGGAGAACAAAGATAACAAATAAGTCCTGTTGTAATAAAGATTAGTTGAAATAAATAGTACAGTAAGTACTAAAATGAAACAAACATATTAAGTGATGAGACTACAAAAGAAAGAAAACTTGATTTCAACTGGAAGATAGGTTGTAATTTTTGAGGTAAGCTTTGAAACATTGGCTAGATTTCGAAGAAGATTGGTGTTATAGGAGAGAAAGAGACAGGAAGACAAAGGGAAGAATAGATTTAAGACCAGAAGATTTGTTTGATCCCCCACTGCTTAGATTTTTAAATTTTATCCTTAGAAAATTTCAAAAGCTTTTTAATTGGCCATTCTTTATATCAAATCTCCTTTATTCTGCTTAATCTATTTTATACTAGTCCACAAAATTCATTTTCCTGAATTATCTTTACGGATTGTTTTTCTACTCAGAACCTTAAAATGGTGCTTCTCAAATGAATGTCAGACATTTTACAATCTCCTTAGGGACACTTACAACCTCACAAAATTGCTTGCCTCCCTATCTTTCTAACATTGCTCTTCATTATTTTCCATCATGAAGTCACTGAATAAGATAGATAAGTTCAAAATGTAAAGTGAAGATAAGAATAGATTAAGAGAAGCAAACCATGATTAAATACAAGATGCATTTGGTATACTTCTCTCCAACACCATCTTTCAGAATTGGATCTTTTTCCAAGGTTTCCTCAGTAGGACTTTCTTTAATTATTCCTGAAAGAAGTGTTCTTGTCTTTAAAAATACTGGTAGAATATGATAAAATTTTTAAAAATACATATAGAATTTAAGTATGCAATTTTTTAAAAAGTAGTAATATAAATGTTTTGTTTACTAATGTGTGTGGGGTCTGTGAGCATGTTCAATTTGTGAAAATGCAATAAGCTATGTAAATCTGCATAATTTTCTAAGTATAGTGAACATCAATGACACTTTTAAAAACTTACTACCCCTTGTGAAGAGAAGTACATTTAGAAATATTAAATGAATGTATAGATCTTTTAGTTGTTCTTATAGAACAATGAATTAGTCTACATCAAGTCAATTTCGGGCATATTTTAAAATCATTAACTCAAGAAAAAGGATCCTCTTAAGATTTATTTATTTATTAAGCTACTAAAATGTGAACTTTAGTATTTTTCAAGGCTTAGAGAAAATTATCCATACTTTTAACAATAGATTTTGTGACTTAAAGTGAACACCGATTGCGAATAACGGTTATAATTTTAACCAATTTCAAACAGATTAAGTATATGACACTAATTTTGTGAAAGGAAACTAGTATTCAAATCTAACGAAAACATCATGCATAAAATTCCAATTGGAATTTAAGGCCATTTTAAAGTCATTTTAATGTTATTTTAAACACAAAACACTTGTGTGTTAAATACCACATTTTTACATAAAAAGGGTAAATAAATTTCATAACTACAACAAAATAAACATATATTCTTGCAATACATTCTTGAAAGAAACCTGTAATGTAAACATCTAGGATGAAAAATAAAAAAAAAACTAGGTAAACTATTATGTACTCCCGTCTCCTTGGATACACTCACAATCAAGTGCTAAGATCAAAAGTACGGGTACTATTTAGATATCATTATTTGAAATGAAAGATCTATTTGTTTCCTGTCTTCTAGAAAGCTAATTATTTAGTAACTTTTACAAGGAATCAAGGAAGAAAATACTCTCTGGTTAGTTGTATTCATGAACATAGTCCCACATATTGTGTGTGTGTGTGTGTGTTTATGTGTTTGTGTGTATGTGTACATGTGATCTTTTTATATAATTCGGGCATAAGTTGTAGGCCCATCTATTCAATAAGTGCATTGGATATTTTCACTTATAATATATCTCATAGGCTTAGAAATGATCCCATCTTCCTCTTACTTCCTTTCTGTACCCTAACACAAGAAATGTCCTTTCCATCTTTTTGGTGAACTGATCTAGTAATTTGGTAATTATCCTCACTCCCTAATATTCTTTAAAGATCACATCTGATTGGTACCTATTCCCATCAGGTCTAACTTCATAAATTCACAAATGTGTATCTCTCCTGCTATCCCCACTGCTACTGACTCTACTTTGTTCCAGTCTTTCATTATTTCTATTCGAGATTGTAGTGAAAAATCTTTTGAGTTGGCTGCCTGCCAGCAGCCCAGCTGTTCCTCTTTAATTCATTCTCCAGGCTGTAGCAAAATCTTTTTTTTTTTCCTTTCCAAAAATCAAAATGGGATTTTTAATACACTTCTTTGACAGCAGAATCAAAATATAGCATTTAAAATCCCCAGTGTCCATGGAATAAAACTAAACTACTTAGAAGGCATACAAGCCTCCTTCCATGTATCTCCAAATTCTCTTGACATGCCACTTTTTATATTATATGCTATAGTCATACCCCAATTTCAGTAGTTCCATTGTTCCATGTCTGTGTCTTTGTATTTCAATAAGTGCCAGAAATAGAGAATGACAGAGAGATGGGAAGATGGAGAGATAAAGACAAAAGATATGGACAGTAACATAAACCCAAATGTCACTAGTTTTTTATGACTCTTACGATTTCTGGTGACTTTTACTATATCGTTGTGTTCCCTTCTATTTTCCAAAATTTCTACACAGACCATGCTACTTTTACAATCTGAAAAACATATATATGTATATAATTTATTTATTTAAACAGCTCAAGGACCATTTAAAACTACCTTCTTTTTTCATTATAAATTTCAACTCGTATATTTAGAGCCCTCCTTCGAATTTATATTAGAAAATCAACTTTTATTATTATTGAAATTATTGTATTAAGCTACTCGTAGAACTTTAAGGTTCTTATTTCAGTATCAAATGTAATTCCTAAGGGAATAAATATTGACTATGTAACAAAATGTGTAAGTTAATTATAGCTTACTCTGACTTATTTATACATTTTAGAAGAATTACAGGATATATATTTTATCGAATGTCATATTAAAATTTAATAGCATCCTATTGTGACATGTTTTTATTAAAGGGTTTCATGAAGATAATAGTTTATACAATAGAATGTAATTAGAATTTAAAATTTAAAATTCACGTTTTGAATGTTTAATATATCCTAAATAAATGTTTTACAACGTAACACAGAATGATTCACACAATAAAGGTACAAATCAAGTGCAATGGGAATTCAGGATAAATAAGAATTATATCTAGTTTCTTCTTTCTTCCTTCCTTCCTTCCTTCCTTCCTTCCTTCCTTCCTTCCTTCCTTCCTTCCTTCTTCCTTCCTTCCTTCTTTTTCTTTTCTCTCTCTCTCTCTCTCTCTCTCTCTCTCTCTCTCTCTCTCTCTCTCTTTCTTACTTTCTTTTGAATTTCTTTTTTTTTAATTCTTTTTGTTGCAACTGCAAAAGGAATTTTTTTTTTTTTTTTAATTTCTTTTTCTGAGATTTCATTGTTAGTACATAGGAATGCAATGGACTTTTGTATGTTGATTTTGTAGCCGGCAACTTTACTGTATTCATTTATTGTTTCTAATAGCTTTTTGGTAGAGTCTTTAGGGTTTTGTATATATAGCAGCATGTAATCTACAAAGGGTGACAATTCAACTTCTTCATTCTCAATTTGGATGCCTTTTATTTTTCTCTTGCCTGATTGCTCTGGCAAGGACTTCAACATTATGTTGAAAAGCAGAGGTGATAGGGGACAGCCTGTCGTGTTCCTGATTGTAGAGCAAAGGACTTTAGTTTTTCACTGTCAATGATGATATTAGCTAAGGATTTGCCATATGTGGCCATTATTATGTTAAGTATTTTCTTTCTATACATATTTTATTAAGTGTTTTAATCATAAATGGATGTTTTATCTTGTCAAACGCTTTTTCTGCATCAATTGATATAATCATATGAGTTTTGTCTTTATTTTGTTTATGGGATGTATCACATTGATGGATTTGCATATGTTGAACCATCCTTGTGCCCTGGGGATGAACCCCACTTGGTCGTGACAAATAATCTTTTTAATGCAATGTTGCATTCGATTTGCTAGAATTTTGTTTAGGATTTTTGCATCAGAAATATTGGTCTGTAGTCTACTTTTTTGTATTGTCCTTACCAGGATTTGGTATCAGGGTAATGTTGCCCTCATAAAATGAGTTAGGGAGTATTGTCTCTTTTTCAATTTTTTGGAAGAGTTTGAGTAGGATAGGTATTAAATGCTCTTTGAAGGTTTGGTAGAATTCACTAGTGAAGCCATCTGGTCCCGGACTTTTGCTTTGGGGAAGGTTTTGGAAGACTGATTAAACTTCCTTACTGGTGATTGGTCATTTAGATTTTCCAGTTCTTTGTGATTCAGCCTAGGAAGGCTCTATGTTTCTAAGAACTCGTCCATTTCTTCTAAGTTATTGAATTTGGTGGCATATAGTCCTTCATAGTATTCTGTGATGATCCTTTGTATTTATGTGGCATCCACGATAACTTCCCCTCTTTCATTTTTGATTTTGTTTATTAGTGTCTTTTCTCTTTCTATCTTAATGAGTCTAGCCAAAGGTTTGTCAATTTTATTAATCTTTTCAAAGAACCAGCTCTTTGTCACATTAATTTTTTCTATTGTATTTTTGTTCTCTATTTCATTTAGTTCTGCTCAGATTTTTATTATTTCCTTTCTTCTGCTTACCTTGGGTTTCACTTCTTCTTTTTCTAGTTCTTTAAGGTGTAATGTATGGTTATTTATCTGGGATTCTTCTTGTTTCTTGATATAGGCATGCAATTATATAACTTTCCCTCTTAAAACTGCTTTTGCTGCATCCCAAAAGTTTTGGTAGGATGTATTTTCATTGTCATTTGTTTCTATATATCTTTTGATCTCTCCTCTTATCTCTTCTTTGACCTGGTCATTCTTTAAAAGTATGTTGTTTAATCTCCACATATTTGTGTGTTTTTCCTGCTTTCTTTTTGCACTTGATATCCAATTTCTAAGCCTTGTGGCCAGAGAATGTGCTTTGTATGATTTCAATCTTAAATTTGCTGAGGCTAGTTTTATGTCCCAATATATGGTCTACCCTTGAGAATGTTCCATGTACACTAGAAAAAAAATGTATAGTCTGATGTTCTAGGATGAAGTGCTCTATAAATGTCAATTATGTTCATTTCATCTAATGTGTCACTTAGGGTTGCTAGTTCATTATTTATTTTCTGTTTGGATGATCTATTCATAGCTGTCAATGATGTATTTAGGTCTCCTACTATAATTGTGTTTGGTCAATTTCTCCCTTTAGTTCTGTTAGTAGTTGCTTGATATATTTTGGTGCTCCCTGATTGGTGGAATAAATATTGATGATTGTTATGTCTCCTTGTTGTATAGTCCCCTTTATCATTATGAAATGTCCATCTTTGTCTCTTGTTACCTTTTTGATCCTGAAGTCTGTTTCATCTGATATCAGAAAGGCTACACCTGATTTTCCCTGATACCATTTACTTGGAGTGTCAATTTCCACCCTTTCACTTTGAGTCTATGTTTGTCCTTGAGTTGAGATGTGTCTCTTGGAGGCAGCATATGGTTGGGTTTAGTTTTTTGATCAATCTGCTACTCTGTGCCTTTTTATTGGTGAGTTCAGTTCATTTACATTTAGGGTGATTATTGATATGGAAGGATTTCCTATCATTCTATCTTTGGTTTTCTGGTAAGACTGTGTTTCCATTGTTTCTTTTCCTTTCTGTTGTGTATTATTTCTGTGTGGTGGTATTCTATGATTTTTTTCCTTCTGTTTCTTCTTTTATTCCATTATGTATTTCATTTCTGAATTTTCTTTTTTGACTGACTACCATTAGCTTTATGTAAAAGAAATTTTCATATTTAGAGTATTCCATTTTCTTCAGCATGCTTACTTTCTCCATTTCCATAATTCCGGTTCAGGCCTTTGCTCTCCCCCCTTTCATGTTTTGGTTGAAACAAATTATCTCTATTTATGTTGGTTGAATAACCTCCTTAAGTATTTCTTGCAATGCTCATCACATGTTAGAAAATTCCCTCCACTTCTATATTTCTGGAAAGGTCTTTATTACCCCTTCATATCTAAAGGATATCTTTGATTGACATATTATTCTTGGCTCATAATTTCTCTCTTTCAATAGTTTGAATATTTGCTTCTACTCCCTCCTGAGTTTTATAGTTTCTGACTAAAAGTCTGATGATAGTCTAATGGGCTTTCCTTTGTAGGTCACCGTCTTCTTTTCCCTGGCTGCCCTGAGGATTCTTTCATTGTTGTTAATTTTTGATGACTTCAATACAATGTGCCTTGGAGAAGGCCTGCTGGGGTTGAGGTAATTAAGTGTTCTATTTGCTTCTTGAATTTGAGGATCCAGTTCTTTTCACAAGTTTGGGAAGTTCTTGTCGACTATTTGACCAAATATACTCTCTGTTCCCTTCTCTCTTTCTTCTCCTTCTGGTATGCCCATTATTCTTACATTGCTCTTTCTGAGGGAGTCAGAAAGTTCTTATAGAATTATTTCATTTATTTTAAGTCTCAAGTCTTTTTCTTCTTCCATCCGTGTCATTTCCAGATTTCTATCTTCAACGTTACTGATTCTTTCCTCCATCTGGTCAACTGTATTACCTAAACAGGCTATTTCATTATTTATTTGTTTTATTCAGTCTTAATCTCCAGACATTCTCTTTGGTTCTTTTTTAGAATTTCAATCTCTTTGGGAAAACTTTCGTTTTGTTCACTGATTGTGTTTCTGAGCTCATTAAAGTGTCTGGCTGTGTTTTCTTGTATCTCATTGAGTTCATCTATAGGAGGGGGTTCCGCAACAGGTTGATAGAAAGCGGTCTTTCTTTTGTTTTCCAGTATGTGTTGGAAGAATGTTTTATTTTCTCCCAAACTGCAATCTTTTATTCTCTCTCAAACTGTAGTGTTATATTATCTCTGCACTATTCCGGCTTCTCACAGAATGGGAGGATTTCCTGAAAGGTGGGCTTCTCCTCTGTGAACAGTTTGCCTGGGTCACAGAGTGCCACCTCCATGGGGGATGTGGAGAGCTTCTGAAGTTCCAAAGCTCTTCCTGCACCAGATTCAGAGCTCGTGTTCTTTTGCATTTAAACAGGTAGTTTTTTTAGACTTTGATTCAATTTCTACATTTAAGACATATTCGGGGCAAAAAATTTCCTTGGATGTCAAATACCATAACACAAATTAGAGAGTAATCATAAATTCAGTTTGAGGGAAAAAATTAAAAGTAGAGGATAAGCTTGTAATTGATGAAAATCAAATTATAGAGGACTTGAAACTGTAGACTAACAAGCTTCCAAATTGTTCTATGGAACAATGTAATCTATTTCAATGTTTTCAACAAGTAGAGGACAAAATTAACTTTTTACTGTAGAAAGATGAAGCCCATAGAATTACAAATAAGATTGCAGGATTATGACATTGGCTGATAATTATTCTATGATAATAACATCAGGTAATAGTATTTATGAAATGCTTAAATGTACTACAGGTACATGTGTGTGTACACACACACATACATTAGCTGAGGTTGATATACACAGTTTAGTATTACATATTATGTTATATATTACTTAAAATTCCTTAAGAATCAGTGCTTTATCATTGGTTTTCAGATAAGGAAACTGACTTAGCTAGGTTAACTACAAGTTCACATGGTAACTTTTCAACTCGTCTGGGACCCAACTACAAAAATATGAATACAGAAATATAGTAGGAAAACTGGGTAAAATAATAGCCCACACAATATAAACCAGGGCTAGGAAAACAGCCTTAGAAATCAGTGACAAATAATAGTGATGACAATTTTAAAACTTGGTTATTGGTGGCTTTAAAGAGAGACTGAGGGGAATATTTGATTTCTAAACACTTTAAGGAAAGGGAGTTACCAGCTGGGAAATATTTTTTGTGAAAAGACAGAGAGCCTACCAATTTTCCATTTCAGGTGCCAAAAGAATACCTGGGCAGTAGATTTCACATTATGAAACTTGAACTTAAGGAAGTGGAAGAAGATAGGATTGAAAGGAAAGCAATGACAGCTTACCATTGTGCATTTTGTTTTAGGAAGTATGGATACCAGAATGATAACTAAAGTTATTGTATTCTATACGAGGGAGCATATTACAAAACAGGTGTAGATCAAAGACAATTTACTGAGAATCACCTGCGTTTGGAGAGTGTGAGAGAGAGAGATTGTGGATCCTGAATAGTAAGTTATAATAAATACAATGGGTTAAAGATTATGTGTAGTAGTGAAACAAACATAGCAAGAAAATGTTTAATAGTTTTTGAATCATGGGAAAAATAGAAGTAATACAATAACTTTAGAGATAAAAAGTATGAGGGATATCATTTTTCTCTATTTTTTCAGTATATGATAGGAATATGCACTTTTTTATCATTACAGAAAGAATAAATTGGTAATGAGAATATTAAAATTCAAAGGCAGAAATATGAGAAAATTGATAGAACAGGATTCCAGAAGACAGCAAATGTGATTAAGAACAGAGTCACTGTGTGTTGATTTAAAGAGAGGAACTACTTCATTTTCAGAGACAGAGAGCGTAAGTAAATATGTATCAGACAAGGGTGGAACGCAGAGAAATTTCTGTCATGTCGTCACAAATAGATAGATAGAAATTCTTGAAATGTGCACAGAAGATGGGGTTGGGTTGTTATTAAGGGCTTATTAGAGGTAGAAAATATATGTAATATGCATAATGGAAATATGGACAGGAGATGAGATGAGTTAAGGTATGTGGAAAAAAGATGTGTTAAGGAATGTTACATAGTAGAGTCTCATGATTTCTCTTCAAGGTCATTATAGGTATTCAACACACATAGGTCATGGTTATATAAAGTGATAGGACTGTATTTTCTGAAAGTATTTTATAACTATCACTAGGATGCACATTTGTTGTTATTTTTTTATAATTCTTACATAAATAAATTTAATTTGTGCTTTACCATAATACCTTTTTCATCCAAGAAGCTGAGGTAGGATAATATTTTGTCTATATTTTCAATTTATTGATTCTTTCAACAAATAATTATTGAATATATGTATTTGTGTTCAACATTTTATTAAGTATTGGGGATAAAAAAGCACGAAGTCTGACATCTCCGATGATAAATATCAGCTACACACTCCCCCTCCAAAAATTCAGTCTGTACCAGATTTTACTTTAAATCTACACACAAATGCCAATATTCACAAAAATAATTGATCTCATTTATTGATCACTTACTTGGTGACATATCTTTAGCTAGTTGTTCCCATTTATTCTCTCATTTAATACCCAGGCTAATTTTAGGAGGTAGTACTATTATTTTCCCCATTTTATAGATGAGGAAGGCAACTTAAAGAGGTTAATTTCTCAAGACATTATGCTAAAAATAGTGGAACCAAATTGAATCACAAGGTTTTGTGATTCCAAACGTAGTATATTTCACTAGATAGATACTCAAGATAGTAAAAGATACAGAAAACTAAAGAGAGAGAAAAAATGAATGCTTCAGACAGGTAATATCTGAATTCAACTGCATTTCTGAAACTACAAACAAATGAACAAAGTGCACTGGAATACACAAACATGCTGCCTGAAAAATAAAGCATTTATGCTCATAGCAAAGACAAATATTGAGCATTTGGAAGTTTAACTACCTATTGTGACTCCATAAAAACTGCTGTTTTAAAATATAAAAGAAAAAAGTATGAAACATACAGGCTAACCAAGGTCATGACTCCCACTGATTTCTTAAAATTGTAATCAGTAAAGATCACTCCCTGCTGTTCATCTTACAGTGTTGCTCATCTGAACATAAAAGGAATTGAGGATATGGAGGTACAACTATATTCATGTTTAAGATCTTCTGGAATATCACCTTTGCCTATTTATCTAGTATCCTGTACTACATAAAACTTTCAAAGAACATTCCATGCTACTCTCCTTCTAGTTATAGCTGACTCTATTTCCACCACAACTTTCATATAACACATTTGACTAGATTATAAAATATAAATTTAAATTCTCTTTTGAAACACTTGTACTTTTCCATGTGGTGATAGTGAAATGTAGCACTTACCAGTTTTAAAGTTTTAATCAAGTATTGTTTTAATCTTCACAAGAACTTGAAAAGTAATTAGGATGTTATTACAAATACTGAATTGTAATGATAAGGGACTGAGATGGAGAGTTTGAGTAACCTCCTCTAAGCCACCCTGTATTTTCTTTAATTGAGAGTGAAATTAAGAATAAATGTTTTGGGTTCAACATTCTTATTCTCCACTAGTGTTCTCCCAATAAAAATTCCAACTATTAATAGATTCCCATCCTTATCCCTGTCCCTAGAACAAAGAGCCACAGGATTAGGATATTGAGGTATTGCTGTATGTATTTCAATTATTACAATAGTGTCTACATGTTTACATATATATGTAAACATGTAGACACTATTGTAATAATTGAAATACATATATATATATATATATATATATATATATATATAGCATAATTTCATATATATATAGCATAATTTCATATACATACTGTCCTAGCCACTGGAAGTTTTGCTTCAGAAAATCTAGGGTGGTGCTGGGAATCAGGTTTTAATAAGTGGTGCACAGTATTCTGAAGGCAAGCATATTTGAATAACTCTTTTATATGTATACTAGACTCAAATAGAATATGTCTGTGCTGAGCTGCTGAACTGGAGTGAATACATATACAACAATGAAGAAAAAAACTAGAGAGATGGGGAAAACTTAGTCAAAACATATCAAGGGCAGAAAATCTAATGACCTAGAAAGTAACCTAATATAGCATTATTCAATCATAAATGGTAATTGCCTTTTCCTCTTATTGCCCATTCTTTGAGTGTATTTATAATTTAGTTAAGTGCTGTGCCAGCTTTTCCCTCTTTTTATGTGTGCTACCTCTTTGGGGACATTGATGGTTAAGGTGATGTGTTAAGGAAAGACCAGGTACTAGCCAAAGAACAACAGCTGTAGCAACGATAGCCCCTGAGAGGTCTAAAGGAACATAGCACTGGGAAAGCACAGATAACCAATAATGATTAACACTAAAGAAAACTGAGTTTTCTTAATGCTAGAAAAGGAAAATGAGGACCTAGCTACACACAAGACTTCACATGTGAATAAAAGTCCACATCCAAAGTATAATTTTATTCTCTTTTGTCAAATTATTCTTTTAAGATGATTGAGACTGTAAGTTTAAAATATTTTGTTATACCGAAGTTAGGCTGACAAGCTGGTTAAGATTTTGCAATGTTCTGGCCACATAGGAATCAAATCTCCTTCCAAAAACATAAACCAAATATGTAGGCAGCTGGTGCAAATTGGCGGATGGGTGCCAACACGTGTCTCTTTTTATTTTGTGACGCTGTACTTAACGCGAAGGAGAACCACAGAGCAGGTAGGAGAGAGCTGAGGGATGATACAGAGGGAAGGAATTTGCGTTCCTCAAATCACCTGTTTCAGTTTTTCTCTGAGATATTTCTATTATTAAACCACTGTGTTGAAGGACATATTAAGGAATAACTCTAGAATTAAAAACTTTTCAAAGATTAAAACGACCCAGAAAGGACACCTGAATAATATAGTGCATAGCAAATTGAGTTATGACTTAAGAGTAGCAAGCTGAACTTTGAGCTCAGAATGAAATGAGAGAAGACATTAAAAAAATATCTGAATAAAAGGAAATCTTAAGTAAAGATCAATCAACTAAGAAAGAAACATACCATAGTTCTCAAAATTATGTTTTGAAATAAACCATCTGATTAGGAATTTATTTTTACATAAATACTTGAAATAAGTCACAAATTGCCAAAGATGACAATAAAAAGGGAAAAAAAAAGTTCCACTCTTTTTTTTTCAAAAGAATGGAGTAACTCCATTAGAAGTAATGGGATAAAATCATATGGATGGATTAGAATTGTAGTGCGCAGAAGTTGGAAAACACAAATTTACATACATCTGTATGGAAAAGGAATGTTAAAACATGAGGTACATCATAAATGTAAACTTCCAAAATAATGCCAAAATACACCAATCAAATACAATTTAGAATAAGGCCAGTGAGAATTAGAGGAAACTCTAACTTGCATCATACCTTTAAAGAAAGGCAGATTCTTTTTCAACTGCAAAAATGACCCAGAGTTCGCACCTAACACCCTACTCAGTGGAGGTCCTGTACCTTAAACAAATTAATAAAGATTTAAGAATTGTTTATACTTGTGTATTATTATTAATTATTATTATTTTAATTTGCATTTTATTTAAACTCTGAATTCTGAATAGGAACATGTATCATAATCTTCATTACTAAGAAAAAAAAAAATGTTTAAAGACTTGTCCAAAAATACATAGTATACATTTTACAACCCCATATATAAACTCAAGATCTACATAAACTGGACTTAATAGACATTACATGAGCTAGAATACTCCAGGTGAAATGTAAGAGAATCACTGACAAAATTAATGCAAAATATAGAGAATACATTAGCTCATATAAATGGAAGCAGGATGGGCTTCTGAATTGTTTGGTACAGAAATTGGTCATTTCAAAGACCTCATCAATAGTCTAAATCTTTCAACTTTGTTAGGTATGAGCCTTACACTGGCATTAAAATGGCGACCATAGGAGTCCGGGTCTAATCCAGGAAAGGTGGTGTCCAGAGAAAAAAATAGACAATTTTTTCTTAAACTACTTTTCTTGGAAGGAAGAGATTTACCAATGACCAACAAAGAAGCGCTGTAATGCATAAAAATGATATTTTTGTTTTGCTGTGTGTGTTGGGGAGGAGATAGATTAGTTTTGCTGAATGATAAAGCATTTCTAACAGAAAATTGTGAACGCTATTTCATGAAATAGGGAGGCAGTACATCTCCTGCCACTGACAGTGTTAAAGGGATCAACTGAAGATACCATAGCCGATTTAAGAATTTGAGAAATATATAGTCATCTCCTTAGATTACTTTGGGATATATTTTTCTTTCCTCCTTAATCTACTATTTATCCAGCAAATATTTATTGACTACCCATTATATACCAAGCACTAGGAAGACATTTATCTTTAGGCATGAACTCATGTAGACACTGGAGAAACAGACTGAATATATCAATTCCTGTGTCAATGTTTACAAGTTGAGGAGACTGTAAAATCAACGTGAGTAAATAAAATGGCATATTTACATTTTATTTCTAGAATAAAACACAATGAAAATAAGTTCTAAGGATGATAGCCATTCTGACAGGAGTGGGTGGTAGCTCATTGTGGTTTTTATTTGCATTTCTCTAATGATTAGTGAACTTGAGCATCTTTTCATACATATATTGGCCATCTGTATGTCCTCTTTGGAGATATGTCTATTCAGGTCTTCTGCCTATTTTTTAATTGAATTGTTTGTTTTTTTACCGTTGAGTTGTATGAGTTTTGTTTTTAAGTATATAAATTTTGGATATTAACCCCTTATTAGATGATATCTTCTCCCATTCAGTAGGATGTCTTATTATTTTGCCGATAGTATCACTTGCTGTGAATTTCGTTGTTGTTGTAGTCCCATTTGTTTTTTTCTTTCATTTCCCTTGACCAAGGTGCTATATCAATAAAAACATTACTAAGAGTAATATCTGAGAGTTTACTTCCTATAATTTCTTCCAGGACCTTTATGGTTTTGAGTCTTACATTTAAGTCTTTAATCCATTTCGAGTTTATTCTTATATGTGGCATATGAAAGTGGTCCAGTTTCATTTTTTTGCAAATGCAAAAAAATTAACTGTCTAGTTTTCCCAGTACCTTTTATTGAACAGACTGTCTACCTCAATGTAAATTTGTGCTTCCTTTGTCCTAGATTAAATGACCCTATAGGTGATTAGGTAAAGAAATTGCAGTACATTTATACAATGGAGTATTACTCTGCAGTAAAAAAGAATGAAATCTTACCATTTGCAACAACATGGATGGAACTATCATGTTTCCCTGAAAATAAGACCTTGCATCTTTTGGAGCAAAAAATAATATAAGACCTAGTCTTTTTTACTATAAGAATGGGTCTAATATAATATAATATAATAAATATAATATAATATAATATAATACCAGGTCTTATATTAATTGATGTCCCAAAAAACGTTTTAGAGCTCATTGTCCAGCTAGGTCTAATTTTCGGGGAAACAGGCTGGAGGATATTATGTTAAAAGAAATAAGTTAGACTGAGAAAGACTGATGATCTCACTTACATGTGGAATGTAAAGTATAGAACATACACAACAGAAATAGACTCATAGATACAGAGAGCAAATTGATGGTTGCTAGATGGGAGGGTGGTTGGGGGGATGGGTGAGAAAAGTGAAGGGATTAGGAAGTACAGATTGATAGTCACAAAATAATCACAGGGATGTGAAATACAGTATGCAGAATATATTCAAAATGTTGTAAAAACTATGTATGGTGTCATATCAGGGGGGCACTTCATAAATTATATAAATGCCTAACCACTGCACTGTACACCTGAAACTACTATAAAATAATATTAAAGGTCAAATATATATATATCCACTTCCAGGTATCAGAATACCTGAGCTCTGAGCTTGTGGTCCAGTCTTCCTTTCATCCTGTACCAGACTATGGAAGATTTGTGGCAGTCTATCTCTGCTACCATTCCTCTCAAGCCTTGTACTCTGAAAAGAACTAAAAACCCCTTGACCTGTTCTGGATGCAGTCATAAAGAACCTTTGTCCTCAGAAGATCTATTAATCAATGGTTAATTATTGCTTTTGTTTGTTTGTTTGTTCGTTTAATTAAAGTTTATTGGGGTGATAATTGCTACCAAGTTACATAGATTTAGATGTACAATTCTGTAATCATCTATGTATCACATTGTGTGTTCATTACTCAGTCAGTTCTCTTTCCATCACCATATATTTGATACTCTTTACCCTCACCTACAGCCCCCCACACCCCTTATCCTCTGATAATCACTAAACTATTGTCTGTGTGTATGAGTTTTGTTTAATTTGTTTTTCTTTTTCTTTTGTTGTTTTCAGTTTTATATACCACATATCAGTGAAATCATATGGTTCTCGACTTTTTCTAATTTCGCTTAGCATTATAATCTCAAGAACCATCCATGTTGTCGCAAATGGCACTATTTAATTGGTTCTTATGGCAGAATAGTATTCCACTGTGTATATAAATTACAACTTCTTTATCCAATCATCTATCAAAGGACACTTTGGTTGTTTCCATGTCTTGTCCACTGTAAATAAAGCTGCAATGAACATTGAAGCACACATATCTTTATGGATAAATGTTTTCAGATTTTTTGGGTAGATATCCAACAGAGGGATTTCTGGGTCATATGGTAATTCTGTTTTTTATTTTTATTTTTTGAGAAATCTCTGCACTGCCTGCCATAGCGGATGCACCAATCTGCATTCCAACCAAGAGTGCATGAGGGTTCCTTTTTCTCCATAGCCTCTCCAACACGTTATTATTTGGCTTGTTGATGATAGGCATTCTAACTGGTGTGAGGTGATAGCTCATTGTTTGTTTTTTATTTACAGTTCTCTGATGATTAGTGATGTTGTGTATAGTTTCATATATCTATTGGCCATTTGTATGTCCTCTTTGGAGAAATGTCTATTTGGGTCCGCTGCCCATTTTTTACTTGGACTGTTTGATTTTTGGTGTTGAGTTGTATGCGTTCCTTATATATTTTGGATATTAGTCCCTTATCGGAGGTGTTTGCAAAAAACTTATTCTCCCATTCGGTTGGGTGCCTTTTTGTTTTGTTGATGGTTTCTTTCTCTGTGCAGAAGATTTTAGTTTGATATAGTCCCATTCATATATTTTAGCTTTTACTTCTATTGCCATTTCAGTCAAATTCATAAAAATCTTCTTCGAACCCAAGATCTATAAGTATAGTACTTATATTTTCTTCTATGCAGTTTATTGTTTCAGGTCTTATGTTTAGATCTTTGATCCATTTTGAATTAATTTTGGTACATGATGACAGATAGCAGTCTAGTTTCGTTCTTTTGCATGTGGCTTTCCACTTCTCTCAGCACCATTAAGTTAAGAGGCTGTCTTTTATCCATTTTATGTTTTTGGATTTTTTGTCAAAAATTATCTGTCCATATTTATGTGGGTTTATTTCTGGGTTCTCGATTCTATTCCATTGGTCTGTGTGGATACGTTTCTGCTAATACCATACTGTTTTGATTATTGCCCTGTAGTACTAGCTGAAGTCAGGGAGTGTCATACCTCCAGCATCGTTCTTTTATCTTAGGATTGCTTTGGCTATTCAGGGTCTTTTGTGGTTCTATACAAATCTGATGATTCTGTGTTCAATGGTTAATTCTAACTTTCCAAATGCTTCTCCATTAATATGTTTTAGAGCTATAAACTGCAAACAATAAAATCAAACAACAAAAGCATTGTTTATGACTTTAAATGAAACATTATTGTCTATTATTTTAAGTGGAGTATAAAAAAATTCATATTGCATATAAGATTTAAAAGGTGGTTAATTGTCTGTGTTTATCTGTGTTAGTTTACACAGGAAATAAAGCAAGAGCAAGTTGTCTTTTAATTAAATATGCACCAACCTAATTCTGTATCTTATGGATCAGATGTCTTATTGTCAGAAATGTGAAGAATTGACATTCACCTTTCACTGCTAGAGAAACCTTCATAGAACCAGAAAACAATGTTATCCCCATGAAATTGGAAGGTGAAATTCAAACTGGTTAAAAATAATTGTCCCTTCCAAGTAGAAAGAAGAAAAACAGAGACCTGATTTTTGTCACTTCCTGTAAGTTGGTGAATTGTTAACTATGTCTCAATTTTTTTAATTGATCACAAGTGTCCTTGAAAACCATAGAAATATGTCTTTATAAATGGGTATTTAAGACTATGAATCTGAAATTAAAAGGCAGCTACTAAAGTTTTGACCCATGTGAAATGTCTGGAAGACTTCCGGCGTTTCCACCTTTATTCCTAACTCTTATGAATTATAATGTTTGCCCCAACCATGTCTTTTACAGTTAACCTTTTTAGCTCACTACCTGATTGTTATTTAGCATGAAGCTAATTTTCTGTTACCTTAAACTTAAGAACATTATTCTTATCTTAGTGAGTATCTTGAAACCAAATATATCATAATTTTGATTTTTCAAAAACATAATTTTCAGAAGTTTGTTCCCCTTTTATTAAATTTGCCTAAATTAAAAATAAATAAAACCCATAAATAGATTATCACTTATAATGGGACTTCACAACAATGCAAAAATAATCCAAATAAAACATATTTAGCATTTCACTAGTTTTCACATAAACTAATTTTTAATTTGAATTTGCTAGCTGATTATCTATGGCCCCTGAGCGAGTTATTTACACACACGCACACACACACACACACACACACACACACACACACCACATACGTACACAAACATATTTACTTTTTTCAAAATAACAACAACAAAAAAATAAAAAACACAAGCTACAAATACATAACTATATGCTTATAGGCCATTTTTTGAGTTTTATCAATAATTACATAATAAAGATTCCTGGTTTTCTAAAGCTGATTTTTTCTGTAGATATTTTTCTATATGATTCAATAGATTTGTTGGAATTATATAATCTCATAAGAGAAAAAAAATCATAGTTACTGTTTTGATTTAGAATCTAATGTTTTGAATATATGTGGATCAGAGAATAGTTTGTACTGTAAAGAAGAGTCAAGAATTACTAACTTATTCATGCTAGCCAAATGATGTTGTGCCACTCTCGGTGAGACTTGAGTGAAAAACACTCAATAAGCCAGAATTTTCCTTTTCTGACATAAGAAACTGGTAGTATATGGATTGTCAAATAATTCCTATTCTGAGGAACAGCTGCAGGAGGAAGACTCTAAAACATGAACCCCATTGATGTGTGGCACATTTGTCTGCTTTGGGTGGTGAAATATGTAATTTTTCAAGGTAGAAATTTTAGAAGGGAATCAACACAATCACTGTATGTCCAGGCTAGGAGTGGGGATTACTGAAATCACATCTGCAGGAAACCACATCTACCTAAACAACAGAATTCTACAAATGTGAAAATCCTCTGATCTTAAATCAAGAATGGAAAGAAATGAGGAGAAAAGGCAATTTGTGCCAGGTCTCTTTATACACCTTAACCAGTATATAGGCTTGTTTATTATTCTTATTTCTATTTCTTCTTTATTTTAAAGGCTCAGTGCTAAAATTGAGTAGTACATGTGACTCTTTCTCTAACTCCTCAAATTCAGAATTCCCTACAACGCTTCCCTCCCGTCCATAGCAGGCTTTTTCATGTCTCTCTCTATCTCTATCTTTGTGCCTATCTCTATGTCTATCTCATCTCTCTCTTCTATTTCTCTTATAATTAAGATATTAGCTTAAATATAATTGTCTTACACAGGGCTTCTTGGATCATATGTAAAGTATTGCCTTCTTCATATCCACTATTGCATTTAATTAGTGGACAATAGGTCCTGTCCAAAACGTCCATGGAGACATTTGGTCCACACCAAAAGTCCTTAATATTGGGTCCTGACTCCAAATATCCACAGAGACATTTGATCCATGATTTGTTACAGAATACAAACACTGAACCTCATTCAAATTTTACAAACTTGACTTTTCTTGTATTTAATGAGTAATCTTGGATTTCACGTCAATTCTTAGTCATTTTCATCATGAAGTGATGCAGGGTTACTCTGAAGTCAATACAGAATTACTGTCAAGTATATATCGACCCAATTATTGGCTTTCTATTTATTCTATCTGTGAACAGTTTCAATGATGCAGATTTTATTCCGTCAATATTGTCATGAGGTTGGTGCTCATATTTGTGTGTGACCACCAAGAACCTGGGTGATAACCTGTGCATGGCTCAGTTCTTCAGCTTTTCACACTTCCAAAACCTTATGGTATGGACCGAATGTTACTACAAGGCTCCATTATACTTCATATATAATAGCACTTACCACTATCTGATTATTGGCTAGCCTCCTCAATTATAACATATATTGATATCAGGGAACTTGTAGTCTTGACAATTTTGTGGAAATTTACCTGATCCACAGAAAAAGTTTAAAACTATCTGTTGAACAGATTTTTAAAAAGTCATTAGCGACTAAAAATTCATTTTTAGTCTCTAATACGCTAGAGGTTAAAAAATTACTTTTCAATGGGCATAAAATTAAATTTGACATTTTAAACCTACTCATTTATAATAATAATCTTTTCTTTTGTTTTCTTTTTTATACTTGTTAATTACAGGTGAATTTCCAAAGAGAAGTCTCTCTTTCAAGGATTAAATGTATGGTGATGGGAGAACTGACTCTGGGTGGTGAACACACAATGCAATATATAGATCATGCATTACAGAAATGTACACTTGAAACCTATATAATTTTACTAACCAATGTCACCTCAATAAACTTAATAACAATTTTAAAAAGATAAAACTACATATTTGATTTAAAAAAAAATAATTCTAGGTTTGTTCATTTTCTTTTGTCAAATAAAAATTGACCTTCAAATTAACTTTCTTAAAATTAGATCCAAAAAAGTAAATAGTTATGACTTTCAGTTGAAATAATTTGAGGAGAGGTACTTTTTCAGAGGCCAGTTGAAATCACCATGGGGATATGAAAATAAGGGCATATCTACATAATCACGGAAACTAAGAAAAGGACATCATCCACATCCCAGAAATTATAACTATGTCATGTAAAATGTCATACAGCTGGGATGGAATTAAATGAAGGCAGAGTATTTTCTGTGTAAAGATACCTTTCCCAACTGAGATAGCATCGCAATGTCTCAGAATAAATATAAACTTTTCTGAAAAGGCACCCTGCTAAGATTCTGTGATTGATGTTGAACTAGGGCTTTTAGAAAGTACAAGTGATGAGACATATTTAGAGCACATCATTTAAAACGTCCTTCTCTACTTTGAATTACCAGCATTGAAAGTAACTGGTAGTAGAAGCCTTAAATTACGCGGCTATTCCAAACCCAGCAAGGGAGCAGGGTTTCCCCCTGAGCAAAACAGAGTTTCTCTGTTAAGAAGCAGATTGTGTCACCAATTAGAAGTCTAGGAACAATCCCATCTGGCAACTAAAGCAGAATCTGAAGCTGAAGAGAGACCAGCAGAGGTGATAGTGAGGTTACTTAAAAAGAAATTTCCAACACTACCTTTAGGAAAATATTTAAATGGATAGACAGCTCTTTTTTCAAGATAAGATGTGTAAACAAGAAACATACATATAAATAATTCTAAAGAAGAACAGAATCTAGGAATAAATATTGCAATTACATAAACATTATAGATTATTTTATATTATTTATTTATGAATATTATTTTATATATTATATACTATAATACATATTTATTAAAATGCATTTTACACCTAATTTGCTTTATATTTTCATCATTTGAAAAAAAGTGCCATAATGTTTATAAACAAATAAATATTTAAAATAAGAAAACAGACGAAGGGAAAAGGGGAGCTGGTTGAGAGTAAATAAAAAATGAAGAGAGAAATGGATGAGCAAATGAAATAAAATAAGGGAACTAAAAAGGTAAAATCATAACTTAAATCATCAGCTTCTTGTCCAAAAATGATTACATAATAGAAAATTGAATTAGATTCAATTAAATTGGAACAAACTTGTAAAAGCTCTCCCAGAATAGAGTGGGGGGAACAGAGATAATAAACGATGAGGGAGAGGATGAGAGATATTGATGGCAGAAAAAAATAGCATATTTGATGATAATCTGTGCTCCAGAAGAAGAGGCTACAGCAAAGGATACATGAATACACGTGAGCACAAAATAGTTTCAAAAGGTAGGAAAAGACCAGGATCTTTAGATGACTCTCTAAGGATTACTGATCTGCAGGGAAAGATGAAAGAGTGAAACTGGTCCTAAGAATTTCCTTTTTAAAACTTATGCAAATAGAAAGGATCAGAAGATGCTGATATTTTTTAGTAATAGTTTTGCCTTTGCCCACCTTTCAGAATCTGCATTTTAGCCAAACCCTGAGAAACACTTGCTAAGACCCAAATTTAAAGACACGAGGTAGTAATGAAATACCATAGGCTTTTCCTTTTTCTGATTAAGAGAGTCTGAGAGAGATGGAAGAGAAAGTAATGGTGGCAACTGTGGAGAAACTAGTAAAAAACAAGGAGAAACTGTACAACACAGAACAAGTTTCAATGAGTGAGTATTACAGTGCTTTTCAACGGTTTGCTAAACTAAACCAAATCTTGAATTATAACAAAGTGACTTTGAAACTGAATTACTGAAGGGAAAAAAAAAAAAAAGAAAGAAAAGGGCTCTGTGTATGGGTCATACTCATCCCAGCAAGTGTCCAGTTTACATAAAACCCAACCATTAAATTATGAGTATCTCATGGTAAAAAAGAAGTAATGGAGAATCCACTCATGCTATTTTAGTAGAAAGTAGACAGAATTAACCAAATTGAACATACACAACAACAACAAAAAGGTATCATGCAAATATATTTAAAACTTAAAAAATGCAAAGTAGTACTCATAAAAATAGATACTCATTTAAAACTTGAAGAAGACATAATCCAAAAATTAAAAGAATTACTTTAAATTCTTTGTACTGTAGAGTTTAACAAAACAATGAATTCACCAAAATTAAAGCTTAAAGAAGAGAAGACAGAGCAACAGAACTGCATACAGAGAAAAGGGTTCACTTTGATCAAAACAGCACCATAAAGAAATAATAAATTAGGAATAGAATGGTCATGATAGACTATGCAACTAAAGAAAGGATTTTTCTAATTGAATTAAATGTATAAGCAATATGCAGAGATAGAAAGAGTTGGAAGGTAAAATATGAGGACAAAACAAAATAAAAATAATGTTTTTTTGAAATTAGAAAATACAACAAATGAAATGCAAAACATATTCAAATACAAAATACAAAACATTTTTTCTTAAATATTGGAAAATTGTGTATAATGTCCAAAAGTTAGGTCAATGGCTAGACCTAACTATGAGCAGATTTGTAAATTCAAATATAAAGAAAGAATTCTACAAGAATTCTGAGTGAAAGAGCAAATCTTCCAAGGGTACTAAAAAAAAAAAAAATCAAGCTGTCCTCAAACATCACAACAGCAATGTTCAATAATATGAAGCATGGGAACAATCTCTTCACAGTTTTGTAGAATAGAATATATAACCTATGGTAGCCAAAATAATGGCAGCTCAATAATACCCATGCCCTAATCCCCAGAAGTTGTGAATATACTACATGGTAAAAGTATTTTGTAGATGGAATTAAATTAAGAATTTTGAGATGGGTAGATTATCTTGGCTTATCCAAGCTGGGCCAGATCTAATTGTGAATCCTTAAAAGTGAAAGAAGGCAAGAAGAAGGAGTCACAGATGCCAGCAGGGGAATGATTTATTGTTCCACTGTGGGTTGTGAGATGTAGGGGGTCAGTGTGCAAGGAGCAGGAGAGGTCTCTGTGAGCAAAGACAGACCCCAAGCTGACAGCCATCAAGGAAACAGAAGACATTAGTCCTAAAAACTCACGGTACTGCCAATAGCAGAATGAACAAGAATATGGAAAGGAACACAGTCTTCCCTTGCTTTTTTATCCTGGTAAGACCCACACTAAGTGTCGGATTTACAGAACAGTAACACAATAAATGTGTGTCCTTTAAAGCCACTAAAATTGGTAGATTTGTCATGGCAGCAATATAAAACTAGCACATCACTGAAGAATATTATAAAAAGCCAAGTTGTGTCAATACATAAAGAAAACGTGGGAATCCACAAGAATGAAAGCGGTTGGTACACTTTCTTGGTGGTTCTAATGAGGTTGAATTGGAAATGCAAGCCCAAGTGTCCTTCCTTCTTTTATGTTTAAATGTATAAGGGGGAGTGAGACTTTATAGTGCAGTGACTTACGAGGCAGCTGGACAACATAAATTTAAAAAAAAAAAAAGATTAGGAGGAAAGAATGATAAGAGAAATTAGAATGGCATTTTTCTTAGTTTTATTTTTTTCCATACAAAAGGAGTCAACCATACTACATACATTTGAAAATTATGGTTTAAACATACATGTGCACTCACATAAGCATAATCTTTAAGAACAGCATTGTTCCTAAGGATTAAAAGAACTCCTTTAGACAATACCTTAAGTAAAGCAAAATATTTCAAAAGTCAAGCATATAGTTTCATTTTAATTTCATGTTTTGTAATACTAAAGGAAAAATAAATATAATTGTCTATATAATCCGTTTTATATGAAATATTTTCTCCCCATTTCTGCTACTCTATTTGTATCTTCATAGAGAAATATCTAGATCGATGTTGTGAAGTAATGACCATGTTCTTTTTATAATGAATTTGAAATAAGAAATTCAAACTAACACATATAGAAAAAATGGTAGCAGATTACCTGATTGTATTAATTACTGGAGGAATATAGTTTTAATTGTATTAAAACTATATTTAAATATTTGTATTGGATACTAAAAATTGTATAATATATTTGAGAATGTTTTGTTATACTACTATTTAACTCTAACCCCAAGTCTATCATTCTATGGAAGCCAATATGATCAAAGGTATTTCTATTTAAGATACCTTATTTGTATGTCCTCACCATCTTGAACCTAACAGATAGGTAAGTAATGTAAGCAGTCACTGTCAATCTATTTTGTAATATTACTAAATACCTATCAAGAACAGTGCCAAAATTTTTAGTAACAAAAACAAAACATCTACTTTTTCTTTAAATAATGATTCCATGTAGTTTTGTGGCCAGAACAAAAATTTGAATCTCTTAGATAAATACAATAGTTAATCTAAATGGTTCTGACTCTCAATGGAACTAAAATTGTTTCAGTTATGCTGAACTCCCTACTTCTAAAATCAAAAGGAAAAAATAGAAATATCATACTTTCTGATATTAACACAATTTCGTGAAAAGCCCTGCGGTTTTTTTCAATGTTTTCTTAATGTTCCAAATCATACAAGTTTAGAATGGCAGCAGATAAATCTATTCTAAACATAATACCAATATGGATTTTTATCGTTGTTCATTCGATCTTGGTGTTTCCATTAAAGAAGTCTTTGTCTAAAGACTTTTCTTTTTGTCTGAGAATATAACAAAATTGCATTAATTTTGTAATGCAATTTTGTAATTTTGTTTATGTTCAAAGTCAGAAAAAGAAAACTTTCAGGAAACCATATTTTATCATTTTCCCCCTTTTAAGACAGGTAGTAAAAGGTGGCATTAAAATAAGTTACAAAAATACAGAGATACGGTACATCAAATAATGAAGGGTAAGAATGAATGTATGATGTGAAGAAAAGAGTGAAAGGGACTCCGAGTATAGACCCTCCAATAACTAATTCCTGTAGACAACCTACTACATATGCATTAATTATAATACTTATAAGTCTCCCTGAATAGTGTGGGACTGCAATACCTTGTGTAGGGATGGAGACATGAAAGACTATCTTGTCCCCTCAAGAAGGTGATAATGTCCAGAAGCATTTGATAATCTCCTCAGAGTAACTGTGGGAATATCATGACTTGCACAGAGTTTCTAGAAACACTGTATTGTTCCTTTCTGATGTCTTCAACTTGTTCCTTTTCGATGTCTTTAATTTTTACCTAAATACTCTTTAACTTTTCTAGTCTGAAATAAGTTCATATTTTAACTTGTTATTTTTCTTTTCTTTAGTTAAATATCTCCTTTCTTACACACACACACACACACACATACATACACACACACACACACACACACACATATCCAAGGTCTTCCAAAGTATGACTCCACTCCATTTATTTTCCAGAATTTCACAAAATGCATTAGCTTGTTTTAGTCTAGCAACTTGCATCAAAAACCTACTACCTCAAAATTATTTTTTTCATATCATGTCAATTCACAGAAATGCATACCTCTGTTCTTTCTAAACTCTAAGCCATTCTAAATGGCTTGATTCCCATGAGATCTGCATTCAAAGATCTCTTTCCCTATAACTGCAGTATATAATTTGGAACGTAATTATGCACTCTTCAATGCTCACTGTTTTTAATATACATTATTGTATACTTAGATCCTTCCAATTATGTGAATTGCTATTATAAATTTGCCAACATTTTATCCATGTCATCATTAAACCAATATCCATTGAGGGCCCATCATGTGCCAGGTATTATTCAGTGGTCTAGAAATATAGTGAGCAAGACAATCACAGCACATTAGCTTATTGTCTGCCTTCATTGGACTCATCCTCCAATGTTAACATTGAGTAGCTATTGTTCCTTCCCTCTTATCAGTGTCAGTCTGCTGAATTTTTTTAGAAAAATTCACAAAACAATATGAATTTTATTATCTTAACAGGGTCACCTGTACCATTTTCACTTACAAATAATACTCATACTGTAAACACATCTTAGTGACTAATTTTTATAAAATATCTTTGGAAATTTCTATAATGCCACTCAACTCTAAAGCCACCTAATATTTTGTCTTATTAAACTCTGATAAAATGATCATTCGTATAGTTAGTTTAGTCCCTTCCCCCTTTTGACTGTATTTCAATGGCATGGCTGATGCTCCACTAATCTTTATATTTGCTTTACAGCATCATGTCTTATAGAACTTCAGTAACTCAATATATATTTTACCATTGATTTTGTCCTTGATTTATTTATTCCAGTGAATAAATATTTTCTAAGAAATAAGTGTCATGTTGTTGAAAAATCTATGCTTCTTTTCTGCCAATGTTCATCTCATCCATAAAAATAAATCAAATAAGTAATTTCATGTCCTAAGTACTATAACAAGGCCATATAAATGTAAGGAGGATAGCCTATAATTCTTTAAGAAGAAGTCTATCAGATTCACAATCTCCTTGTGGGTAGTCAATTATGACATATCCTTTTATTTTATTCAAATAAACTCCTTGGGAGGAGAAAACTGTGCTAACATGGCACATATAAATGAATGAATGACAAAATTAATGCACATCAATATAAAGAACAGCTGATGATAAAGCACTTTCAGACTGCAGAAAAGTAACCTCCATTAACTTCAGTTGAAAGTGAGGAAATATTCAGGGAAACACTGGCTTCATTTCCTTTCTATCAGCCTGAAGCACCCTGTCATTTACCATAAAATTAAATCTTTCTCCGTGTTCTTGAAAAAAAGATAGAAATATAGAAGATTATTGTGTAGTATTGCACTCCAGAAAGAGTCATCAAAATATGCAAGCAACTTTCCCAGACAGGAGACTTTTATATTGTTTCATTAAATGTTATATTTAATATCTGTAAAGTACTACTTGTGTGGAATCTTTGTCCACAAATTTTACCAGCTTCTGTTTCATATTACAAAGCACAGAGTAGGATTTGCTCATTGTAGCTACTGCAAATTAAATGATAGACTTTTATGGTGCTCATATAGGTGATCATTTTCATTTTTGCCGTAAAAGGGTTTAAATGAAGCAGTCTGCTCTCCTTTGAAAGAGTCAGCTGCTTGTGACAAATTCTGTGTCTAGCGGCCCAAAAACAGAACCTTCAAAGCTACTCAGACATATGAATAATAAAAGAAATCTCTCAAAAAATTCACAAAACCTTTTGGAGATATCTGAGTGGTATGTACTATTGGTTTAAATAGAGAACAAAAGAGTAATAAAAATCCACTTTAACCAGCCCCTAAAACTCTGGGTAATAGAAATGTCAACTTTATTATATATTTTGTAAGAACTCACATAAGGCCTAATCTAAAGAAGGAAGTCAATGGTAATTTTGGCAAGCACTTAAAAAATAAAGTTATGAAAAGACAGAAAATAATTTACATTAAATGGTCTAGATCTGAGAAAATTTCCAGACTGCTGACTGCACTGGAGTTGCAGACTCAGCAACATATTGTAATAAGTGGCTTCCACAGCACACAAACTGAATCATTTTACAAAAGGCAGATGAGAAATTTGAAACCACTTTGGATTTGACATTTTTGTTGAAATTTAATTGAAAAAGTTATAGAAGTGAAGATAATGTGAGGAAGCAGTGCATAAAGTCATCCCGTTCTTACAGCTTTATCACACAGCCTCATCACCGTCCTAAAGCACCACATCACTATGATCTCCTGATGTCTTATATGACTAGGGTAATATAGATTACATCTCAATACATTATTAACTTAAAGTAACGAGTTTGAAAGTAAAGAGAAATGGCTCTTTTAAGATTATAATTCCATCTATATTCAATGTTGCTCTGTTAGTAAAAACATGACAGCTTGCAGCATTGTTTTCTCCCTCCTTTACCTTCTATGCTTCAGTTGAATATTCATGATTAATTAGTAATGGTTTAGTAAATTACATGAAGGAACAAAATGTTATATGACAAATATTTATCAAAAGTGGCAAGCTCCATTGTCTTTGAACTTTAAAAAGCCACTCCATTGTTAGTAAATTAGAAATACTTTAAAAATGTTGCTTTCTTACAAGTGCATCAAACATTCATTAATATACAGTAAAAATAAAATTGACATTAAGTCCAAATGAATTAGATTATTTAGCATTGTTCAAATTATCTATGGCTTGTAGTATCACAAGTATAGCAAAAAAAATCCATTGCATTGATTCTTAATAAAATGTTGTGAATGTTTTACAACTGTTACTTAAATGTAAAAATTTTGATCAGTCTAAATTAACCACATTAGATTATAATCTTAACTACATCAGAGTACATCTTAAATCCATGTATTATTTATTGTATTTCAGATATTTTTCAATACATGAGAATCATTCCTACTTTTAGAAAACTCACATTCAGGTGGGAAATAGGACGATTAAACTAACTAAAATGCAGTTAGAAAATGTAATATTGGTCACATATACACTACCCTTTGGGAATAAATGGGGAACAGTGACTAGCATCAAAGTTTCGAGAGATGCAAAGTTTCGAGAGATGCAGGAGAAATGATTAAGGAAATATTCATGGAGAATTGGAAAAAAAATGAACTGTAGGTCTCAATTTTTTCCATATAATTTCCTTATACTTCAAAAAAGAATTTCCCCTTCTAATTTCTTAATGGCATCTATTCTAAACCTACTTTTTTCTTCAGTTTTTGAGTTTACAATCACATTGAAAGTCCAGCATAATTTCAATTATCAGAGAAATATAATATGAAACTTATTTTCCCTGATATCAGAAACATGAGTGTGAGCAAGATTTTAATTAGTAAACAATATATTTATTGTGTTACCAAGTTGAAAAGTGGTAACCAATGACTAAATCTTCATTTTACAAGTGACGATTAATCAGTATTTTAATAAACAGGATAATTGTAGAAATACAAACGTTTCACATATTAATTGAAGAAAGGTACCATAAATTCAACAGGTGGTCATTATCACTAGCCCTTTGAATGTCCTGACACTTCTTTCATATTTAAGAAAAATGTGAGAATGATGAAAATCATAAATCATTGTTCCAAAAGAGAGCCTTTGAAACTATAAAAGCGTAAAGATAAATAAGTAAACACATGGCCCACTAAAAGAGTATTTAATTAAAAGTTAATCTCTCCTAATCCTGAGTTTTAGGTACTGAGTTTCCCACTCCAGAGCTAACTAGTTTCTACTACTTCCATTTTCAAAAGTTTAGGGTTATTGTGTGACTTCGACTGGAAATAAAATCATAGAATTTCAGAGCACACGGAAACTGTCACAATTACTGACCCCAACTCCTTGTTCTAACAGAAGGAAATATGTGCCATGGAAATGTTAAATGATTTTCCCATCAGCTACTGACAAAGCTCACTCAGGCTTGTCCTGAAATCTATTTTGTTATTTCTTATACTCGGCTGTGCCCATTTGTTAACAATGAGAGGTTTATGCATATGAACATACACCCAGCATCTTTAGGCTCTAGTGCTCATTTGATTTTCTGTTATCTTTCTGGACTTCGGGAAATAGGCTGCTTCAGAGATTTATATTGATAGGGGAGATCACGTGGAAAAATAAATGTAAGCATACTCTGCAGTATAAGAAAAAAAAACACTCAAGAAAGAAGTTACTGTCAAAATGAACAGTGATTTTATCAAAATAATAAATTGGGCTTAAGAAATATAGTGATAAAACTTCAAACAACGTATCCAAGATGAAGTCCTTAGTAGTCCACACAAATAATATTTAGCCTGTTTAATTATAGTAATTTCACGAGTTCCAGAAAAACAGTACAACTTTTCTAATGTCAAAAATCACGAGTGACTATGGGAGCATTTGCCTTAACAGAAAGAACATAGTATTCACAGACTAGCCTTGGCTGATAAATGATGAAATTTGATATGCAGTAGCAAAGATATAAGTTGACTACTTCAGGGGGGGTCTGTATATAAATTTTGACATTCTTTAAATGTAAACTACCAAGTTGGTAAGAGATACAAGGAACCTCATCTGTAATGATACAAGATGAGAACCTAGCATTCAAACAACACTCAGCAAAGGGCATTATCACCCTATTATAAATGGCTGACAAATACTAAACCCTTCTGAGCTATATAATCTACAGGACGAAAAAAAAAAAAATTAAAAAAAATATATATCTTGAACATGATTTTTTATTCAAGAGCTTACACTTCACTGCCAGCCTAATTAGACACTACTATTGAAACTCATCTGATAGAAATCTTAGTACAAAGCAGTGCTCAGAAGGTCTACAAGGTTTGCAAGTCTCAATTTCATTGCATTTCATTTTCAATTCCTCTTGTATAAAACCACGCTAACCCAGCACTGACAGAAGTAGAGCGAGATCAAGACAGGGCATGAGTAGGATTCAAATAAACCCTCTGACAGGAGAAATCACTGTCTTGTTCAAAGTATTTATGAAAACCATTTGACTTCAACATTAACATAAGGTGAGGGACAAATATGTTTTTGTTAAAAAAGAGAACTGCTACAATTGTATGCAGGTGTATTAACAGAAACTACATTACAAATATTGAAAGTCATGCTGAGTTCTCACACGACAAGCAATAGACTCTATTCCACTGGCTTTCTATTATTTACATTTGAATTTTGGTTCCGACTTTTGTTAGCTCTTTGATGAACTGACAGGATTTTAATCACTCTTAGCCTCAGTTTCTTACTGTGCAAAGTCCAGGTGCTACTAGTACAAGCACCTCACAGAGTTGATGAGGGCTAAATGAGAAAACACATGCATATTGCTCAGCACACAGAGCTGGTACCCAGTACAAGTTAACTATGTATTATGATAAAGGTGTTCAACAATTTCAAGTAAAAGAAAAACCACTGTTCCTATCCAGAAGTTCTTTGTGTGTTGATTTACCTAGATTCATATTTTTGTCTTTCTGGTCTTTGGAAAAGGGGGGAGAAAAGCACTACGAGCAGTGAGGGGGGAAACGATGATTCTAGTAGGTTATGAACACTATAGTGCTCAGTTAATTGGAGATGTGTGTAAGAGGCAGGAAGTCAGGTGCCCAGTTAAGGTGTACTTGGAGAAGGACCAATCACTGGGTATTATTTTCTGGACCATAAAGCAGGCTTACCAAAAACAGACCCTTGCTGTTTGGAAAGAAAAGTATACTGCACTTTCTACATAGTCATCAGCTTGCCACTGGCAAATACCAAGTATGCAAATCGATAGAATGCACTGTAGTTGTCTATTTCTTTCATGAAAGGAGTGTGGCTCAGAAATAAAATATAGGCTGGTAAATAAAATATAGGCTGGTATATGTTTTCATAAAGTTTTCAAAACCTTATGAGTACTAATTCCTTTTCACTTAGCTGATCTCAACTCATACCACTCTCCTCTTAGTTTATTAAAATCCACTGTAATCATAATAATCTAGCCGGACAGGCCTTTCCATTCCTGAGACCAGATTCTCAGCATTTGCACTTCTTCTAACATCTTCCCATGAACCACCTCCCCAAATTCCCATGACTGACTCTTAATCATCACATAATAGTTTAAATAAGTGTTCTTCATAGAAACTTTGACTGACAACACAATCTGAATTTACCTTCGGTGCCCACCCAACAAGATTCTGTTTTATTTTCTTCATCTTTTTTTTAACACTATGTGAAATGATCAACTTTATATAAGAACATGTTTATCATCTGTTTCCTTGTATTGTTCACCACACTAATACACCTGCATTTGTTCAGTTAAGTAAGGCTCAGTTAATATACTTTTGAATGGATGAATAACAATGGGTATGAAGGAAATTAGCAAAAGAATAATAGATTTCATATTGTTCTTTGCCCTGTATTATCATCAGACAGATCTACATTGTAGACATTCTTGTGGCAACCAAGGTCCCAGATCATTTTTCTTCAATTCTTCTAATTTGCCATTTGGTCTTTAATTTTTGAGCTTTAGCTTTCAATCTTAAATCTTTGAGCTGTCTCTTTTCTTTAATGATTGCAATTCCCTCTCCATTATTTCAGTATTCTGATATTTCATAAAATTGTTAAGTACCAAAATAGTGGTATTTTTATTCTTATAATGCTATTTGGAAGTAAATGAATTTTATCATTATTTTTATTCACATTTTTCAAGTTACTAATGAAGCTGAGAAAATTTTCTTATGTTTTGTCACGAATTGGTTTTCACCCAAGAGATAATCTGAGCCCCTTAAAAGGAGCTGTGGGAAAATTGAAGACTAAAATATGGAGAGGAAGGTAAACAGGTTCTCAGGCCTGAAGGCCAGCTCTTTCTCCTTTCTTCTTTCCTCTTGGCTCCAGGGCATAATTTAAAATAAAGCTTTGTCCTACCTCACTAGCCTAATTTATTCCACTTATCCATTTGGTTTCCAATCCTTTCACTGGAGAGACTCAAGCCAAAAGAACTGAAATTGTGTTGCCTTGGTTATATTTACCTTCCCTTATCTTATTTTAATTCAAATATTATGAAGTTATTTTAATTTTATTATTTTACTTTTAAATGATCTTTCGTTTTTTTAACATTTATACATGATTCGATTCCTCAACTCCTGCAAGGGATGGTGGGCCACTGAGCTCCTGGATGGTTCAGTGGGTTGGAGCACGTCCTCTCAACCACAAGGTTGCTGGTTCGAATCCTGCAAGGGATGGTGGGCTGCTGAGCTCCTAGATGGCTCAGTGGGTGGGAGCACGTCCTCTCAACCACAAGGTTGCTGGTTCGACTCCTGTAAAGGATGGTGGGCTGCGCCCCCTGCAACTAACAAGGGCAACTGGACCTGGAGCTGAGCTGTGTCCTCCACAATCACGATTGAAAGGACAGCAACTTGACCTGGAAAATGTCCTGGAAGTACATATCATTACCCAATAAAGCCCTGTTCCCCTTCCCCAATAAAATCTTAAGGAAAAAACAACAACAACATTTATACATGATTGTAACTCATTGTCTACAGATTCTTGTCCTTTTACTTGTAATTATCACATTATCAAGTTTTAAATGTTTTGTTTTTATTGACTTGGGTCTCATATGACCTTTATATTAACTATATCTTTAATTTATGTTTTTTGTGTTCTATAATGTTTAATAACATTTTATTAGTTCAAATGTGCGAATATTTATAAAAATCATTAGGAGTGATGCCAGATATCTGTATATCTACACATAGATATCTGCATTGGTATATAGATCTAGCTATATATCGATTCAAATGTATGTGGTTGCAATTTGTTTCTTTAACAATAATTTTCTTTTATCCTATTTTATTCTTGTTAGTCAATTTTAAACTGTAGCCATTCACTTATCACTCGAACTGTTTTTTCCAATGTATCCTATATAAATGTATTCCAAACTCAAATTAGTACACATACACATGTAATACACATTTGTTTAGCCTCTTAGTGTGTGTGTGTGTGCTTGTGTATGTATTTCAATCAAATTCTTACTAATTATGTCACTTTGGAAGGCCAAAATGGAGAGATTGTCTCCTATATATTATTTTACATGTGTTTTCGAGAAAGGTCTGTTGTGGGAAGCTAGCATTCAGTCTGGGAAACATGAGAATAATGGTCTTTTTGCCCCATAGTGGGTGGATTTAACTGCACAACATCCTTAGTCTCACAACAATTTTATGATTTTCCTTCTAGTTATATATAAGATTAATTGTGTGATAAATGTTTAACTCCTAGAATAGCCAGTCTATGAGAACATTTGAGTTGGGGGATATGACTAAGGTGCTAAATCTGGTCCTGATCCCCATACACCTATAGATAGGAGAGTTTCCAGAGGGTAGTTAAATCTAGCCCAATGAAATCATCATGTCCTAGAGCTGGACTCAATTATTGCTTCCAATGGCAACTGCTGCAACGTGGTCACTGGACTATAGGAATAATGTCAACAAGGGATTTACTCAAAGTTAAAAGGATTTTAAAAGTTAATGGTGTGGGAAATTCTGAAAGGTGTGGCTGGAGGCAGGTGGCCAATGATAAGAACCCACAGTACTTTAAGAATATTGGTTCTACCTACATAATTGTGAATAAACTTACTATTATAAATTTTGTATTGCATTTTAATGTACATAGTTTTCTCCTTTAACACTATATTAAAGTACTAAATACTAAAAGTTTCTCAAAGATTATATTTATACATTTCGTTTTGTATCTGTCACTGAACTAATTTTATGCATAGACTATAATAGGTGCTGAATTACTACATGACAAAAGAATGAATCATAGTGTGTTATTATTTGAATTTTAATCCACTATAGTTGCCTACATAGCACCACTTGTGATAAATGAGATATCTGATATGAGGAAGGAAGGGGTCACGAGTACAAGAGATTAATCCGTTAAAATCTAAATATTCAAAATTACACAGAAGGCCTAGTCTTAGGGTATGTCTCTGGGAGGGCTTTGAGAATGCTGGAAAACCTGTTTGTAGGTCTCAAATTTTCTGTGCTTATAATTATACTAATACCGATACTAATCTATATCTAAGAAGACTATAATGATGATTAAGAGGATAATGCATGTAAAATGCTTAGCTATTTGCACATTAACACATACTAAATGTTGCTGGGCATGCAGTAAGCACCTAGTACTTAATGTTTTTGTTTACACTATTATATTAATAGCATTGTGTGCAAATTTAAAGCAGTTGTGTTTTGAAATTAGGTCTCTAATAAAGGAAGATAAAATAATAGAAAAATAATATTCATCATGTAACTATTGCTCAAATTTCATTCTGTAAAGCAAATGTTTTTGAATTCAGTGGCATGTAATACAATTAAAAATAATTGAGGAAATTAGGACAATTTATTCCTTTCTTCCACATATCCATTCTTCAGCTCTACTGCATATTATACCACCACAGAGTTTAACGTAATGACAAAAAATAATAGAATCCATAAAGTGAAGTACTAATAGTTTCTTCTGGTTACTAGAGATGACAAACTTTTTGGAAATGTCCTTTTCAATTTCCTCAACTATTACCGAATTACACAGTCTCAGTTAATTGATCTGTGCAGGGATAGGTAACGTGAGTATCAGCATGTATGAATCATTACTCTATTCAAGGTTCAGGCAGATATTTATTGACATCATTACTCAAATAGCATTTTTCCAATACCGACTGCGTTTATAACATTACAAAGGCCATGGATTTGAAATCTGACGGTCTACCCTTATTATTGCCCAATATTATCTGCAGAACCAAGGGCAATGCCTTAGTTTTTATATCCGTAAATTGAAATGCAAAACAAAACACAGTTCATACTTATATTTAAAGTCAAATAAGCTGAAACTGTAAAATAGCCAACTGCTATTTACGTATTAGTTATTTCATAATAAAAAATACATAATATAAATTATGAAAATCTAGAAAATATCTATGGATAGTTCACACACTTTGAATTTCACATATATTTGGACATAAATACCAATAAAATGAGTTTGAATAAATCTAATAAGAAAAATGAGAGGGACGTGAAAAATAAGAAAATTATGGGCCAACAATTGCTTTCAAAAACACGATTTTGCAGACAAAGAGCTTTCTAATGAACTAGAATGTTTAATAGCTTATTTTGCTTCTTTAATAAAAATAACAATAAATATTTGTGGACACTGTAATGAGATTTATGTGCACCATCTTATTTATCCTCAAAACAATTCAATGAAATACAAAAATATCCTGAACCCCATAATTATGAGCCCCATATCAAGTTTATAATATCTGAGGTTCAGAGTGTTAATTTCAATTCCCAAAGACACACTTGGTAAATTGATAATTTAAATCTTGGCTGTGTGATTACAAAGTCCATTATTTTAATAATTATTTATTATATATTTTAATATTATTTATTTTAATTAGTATTAATTATATATTTAGTTATTATGATTTACCATGTAGTTATATATTTTTATTAAGTGAAAAAGTATATCATTAGGTAGCCCTAATTATTTTCTGAATAATACTTTCTGTCACTCAGGAGATCTAGGTGTGTTTATGAATAGATTTTTTTCTCCTAGCCAGATGAACACATCATTCTAAGTGGTGCCATAGTATATATGGTCATTCCTAATTCTTCTGTACTTTTCTCTCACATTCCAGTTCTGAAACAATGTATCTGTCACTTGCCATGTTAACAGTGAGAATAGAATTTCATAACAATACTGAGACCACTGCACAATAGAATCGTATTGTGCCATTGTTTCCTGCGACTAGCTACAAGGCATCAAAGAACGGAAATGGGGGGAATTACTTTTTTTTTGTTTTTTGGAATATATGTGTGTGTATGCTTGTGTGTTTCTTTTGAAGAGGGCATATTTCTTGCAGTACTAAATTTAATTGGAAGATTTACTGAAAAGGAGAATGAACAGATGTGTGTAAACATTATAAATCATATTAAAAGTGTTCAAATCAACCTGTTTATTTCATTTTACAGCATTACAAGTCAAGCTTCCTATAAAACTGTCCAAATTATTTCCACATTTACACATACTTCATAATCTGACACTCAAATAAAAAGAATCATGTTTCTGGGGCTACAAAGATATTAGAAGATAAACAACTGATAAAAAATATGATTATTTTTCACAAAAGGATGCTAGCTTGAATATTTCATGTTTTGCTGGGATCAAGTAAGATATTAAATATTATAAATTTCATGCATTTTTAAATGATGGAATACAGAATCGAGTGATACAATATGGTGTCGTGCCATGTACAGGTAATCGTGCCTATTTTATCATGTTTTTAAAGTGAGAGTCAAATGGAGAAGCACTTTGAGAAAGCATTGGGCACCATAAATATATACTGTCGGAATATTATTATAGAAAGAGTCCTGAAAGCAAGGACTCCATCACAGATTCTTTTTGACTCTGTCTAGGACATGACACACACACAATAATCATCTAGGAGTTATTTAAAATAAAACTTGTTTAGCTGATTGGGTTTACTCTTCAAAAGGACTTGATGGATTGATTTTTTTTTTCTTTTTACAGAATTAACAGATAACTAACATCCTGTAGACAAGTGTATAGTCTGCCTTCACTTTTCAGCCATGATAGTGGCACATAAATAACATAGTTGCAAGTACTCACATGCACACTGAAAATCACCCATGTGCTCATACAAACACAAAGCTGGAGACTGTAATCTCTATCACACAGTTGAGGGGGAAAAAAATTAAGTTCAGTGTTATTTCTTTAATAAGTGCTTAGTTTCTTAAGCACTGAGTGTGTTTACTAAAAATAGAGCCTTTACCACTGAGTGGAATCCTAGTAATATTAAAATAAAACAAAAGCTGTTAGGAGCATGTTTTTCTCCAAAGGTACTATGATCTAAAAGAACTGGGATGTCAAAGGCAAATAACGTAAAACATAGTAATAAGTTTTCATTTACTTTTGGTTTTCTTCATCAACAAAGCTTTATGATAACTTAAAAAGCACCAATTTATATCTGTGAAACAAATGTAAACAAACACATTTTACTGTCAGTGAAAATAACAAAGGTGATAAATTATTCTAATTTGAGCCTTCTCAGGCACTATGCTTATTTTTGGATACATTTTTAACAGACTCCCAAATCGTTCTTACAATAGACAGAAAATTTTAACTATGTCTCAAGGATATGTGTTTTCCTTTATCATCAGCCCTCTTCCTGCATGCCAACGGCAAAACATCTGGATGAAAAGTGAAAACATTCAGCAAGCTAATTGGAAGGGCTATCCATAGGAAGCTTGTCAACTGGATATATCTTAGATATAAATGTGAGATAGCAAGCAAACAAGAATCATAATTTTTAAATGTAAGTAAGATCGTATCACTCCCCTGGTTTCTTACTGTATTAACTAAATTCAAAGCCCTAAAATTCCCTGCCTATCACTCTGGCCTTATCTCTTACCATCCCACTCCCCTTCCCATTCATTAACTTCTAGCAACACTGGCCTGAATTTCTCCTGAAATTGTCAAGCTCATTTTTTTCTTTTCTTCTGACCAGAGAGCTTAAACATCCACTCCTCACCCCAATCGTAGTAAGGCTGACAACATATTATTTGGGTTTTAGCTCAAATGTTACCTCTTCAGAACGTTCATCTTGTATGACTCAATTTTAAGGTGAATCTAGTGCTTTCCAGTCACTCTGTATCATATCTATCTCCGTGTTTTTACCGTCTTCAAAAGACCACTTCAGGTTATCTTGTGGATGCATCTGTTCACTTTTTAAATTATTATTGTTTCACTACTGTGCTTGAAAACCCAACAGAGCAGAGGCCTTCTTTTCTTACCCACACCTGTGTGCTCAGCACTTTGAAGCGGTTCTACTACTTATACACATATGTGTTATATACTCATAAGTGAAATAACAAAAACAGTAAATTCTTAGACTGCTGCTAATAAAAGTTCAAACTCAATCAAGACATTTAGAACAGTTTCTGTACAGTCTATACTATTTATTTATACTATTTATTTACTATTTATGTATAAATTATACTATTTATACAATAAATAGTACAGTTCTTTCTTCTCATTCTCAATCTTTAAAATGATCTGGGCTACTCTCAAGCATACATTATTTGAGGTTAACTAAGAATAATTTGATCAAATTGAGGTTAAAAACAATCCTATTGTGATTGTTGTTTAATTCCTGTTATTATTGACTTGGCAGGGAGGGAGATCACTTCATACATATTAATCTTCTTATCCAAAAACAGTATCTTTCGTGATCTATCAGTTTTCATTTATATTTGTCAAACAAGCTTTTTAGTTTTATTTATAGGCATTTACTTATCAGAAAATTACCATTTTATTATTTATTCTGTTTTAAATGAAATAACATATAGGACATAGTATTTTTTTAAATTATTTTCTTTTTAGAAAATTTCTCCATAAGAGTAGTTCTCTCTCATCTGTCCTTTAATATCCCTTCTTTGATCAGATTAGAGGTGTACCGTTTTAATTTTTAAGCAAACAACCAATTCTTTGATTAATCAGTTCTGTGTTTACCCATTTAACTAATTGATTTCTTTTTTAAAAATAATTTTTTACTATTTTTTTCTCAATTCTCATGAGATTGTTTTGTTTTCTAAGTTCTTTATGTGAATACAAGATAATACATTTTAGTGAATTATTCTTACAAAATTAGAGGTATGTTTCTAATTAGAGTTGCTCTGTATATAAATTACATATGCAGTATGCAGTGGTCTCTGTATTACATTTTATAAATATTCTGGTATTTTTTTGATTTTCCTTTATTCTCAAAAGTAACTTTCATTTAATATTTATAGATTATATGTTCTTGTTTGCTAATGTTTTATAAATTTATATTTAGTTTTTTAACACTTTCTTTGTGATAAATATTTTAAACATTGGTGGATAAGAATGTATAATCTATAAAAACTAGAGAGGTGTGTGTGTGTGTGTGTGTGTGTGTGTGTGTGTGTACAAAAATCTAATCAAGCTATTAAATGGAACATTTCCTGTTGTATTAGCATTTGAAATAAAGCCGCAAATTTGAGGAAAATTGATAATAAGTACAGTTAACCCCAAATAACATGGGGGTTGTGGTACAGGTGCCCACACAGTCAAAAATCCAGGTTTACATTAAGTTGGCCCTCCACATATGCAGTTTCTCAACTGTTGACTGAAAATACAATCCTATAAGTGGACCTGCTCAGTTCAAACCCAAGTTGATATATATATATATATGGCATATTAAAAGATAAGAAACCACTCCAGAAACAACCATGTCATTCTGATCAAGTGAAAAGACATTTCCATCCAATAAAACCCCTCAGAGAAACGATCTATTAGCTTTCTATTGTTGCCATAATAAATTACTGTTAACTAATCAGCTTAAAACAAACAAACAACAACTTTTTTTTTTATATTACAATTCTGTAGGTTAGAAGTCTGCCATAGTTCTCACTGGGCTGCAATCAAGGTGTCAAAAAGGCTGTCTTTCTTTCTGCAGGCTGTGGGGAAGACTGCTTACTGTTTCCACGTTCTATAAGCCACCCACATTCTTTGGCTCATGGCCCCTTTGCTCTATCTTCAAAGTCAGCAAGGACAGGTCAAGTCCATTCTATACTTGACATTTACTGTCCCTCTTCTTTTGTCATCTTATCTGTGTGGGCAGCCAGGATAGGTTCTTTACTTTTAAGAACTCAGGAGGGCCGACCAGATAATCCAGGATAAATACTCATCTCATTATCTTCATCCTTATTCACACCTGCAAAGTTCCGTTGACCATGTAATGTAACTTTTTCAACATTTCCAGGCATAAGGACATAGATATCTTTGGGAGTCATTATTCTACCTTCAACACTGGTTGTGTCATTAAGAGAAGGAAATGGTCTTCACATTCCAAGGTAACTCATTGACCCACAACATTCATTTAGTATTATCAGTGGACTGCAAAGCTAAGGATACAATCTTAGGACAATCAAAATTATCATCGTATAAGTTTGTGACTAACATAGACATAGACATCTGTTGATGTTTCTCACGTGGAGAAAGCTAAAGGTAAGGAAGGTGGCTGAAGTAGCCTACCCTGTCTTGAAAGGGTAGAAACAGCTACTAAAATGATGCATTTCAGCCTGTGAAGGTTTGAGGATGTTTCCTTTGGTATTTTGGACACCACAAAATGTAGGCAGATATGAAAAATGTTGTTAGGGGTCTCACCCTAAGTGTAATTCGTAGGAGTCCAGGGATTGTTTTTAAGTGGAAAAGAATGCAAGAGGAGAAGAGGAGGAAGCTATCACAAAAATCAGTTGGCCAGTGAAGAATCTAGAAAAAAATGAAGAGTCAGTGTTCTCAGGGAATATTCAAATAACACTTAATTGTGTTTCATGAAATTGTCAGCATATGGATACCTACCATAAAAATGGCACCAACAACCAGATTATAGCAGCACTGCATCCCTCTACCCTGCATCCCATCCCCCTGGCCATAACCATATAGGTTCAAAAACAAAATAGTAATGATTACACACACACACACACACACACACAGAGAAGAGATCACGATCAAATTTCTGGAATTCTCTATGGGCCATGAGAGCTGCAGTGGACTAAGAAGAAAATTAATAAATGAAAGGAAGACTGAATTTTCCAATTAGACTGGAATAGATTTTTTGAATACCTGAAAGACAGTTTTAGTTTCCAAAAGTGAAACTGTTCTCACAGTTGAAAATTATCGGAAATCTATGAGATCTCCCATAGATAGCAAGTTTGGAAGCAGTTTTAGGTGAAAAGTCTATCATTTTCCTATGTACACATACCTCAAATTCAGCTAGTTGATAATCTGATTAAAATCACATTAAACATTTTAATTAAAATCAGATTACTTCAATCTTTATATGTATAATTATTTATATGACTAAAGATATTCTATACAATGATATATATATATATATATATCAATGAATGCATATATATATTAATACATATTAATACATATTACATTATCTTTCAAGAAATCTATTTGTTAGCCTTGTATATTAATACTCAAATATTCTTACATTATATAAATATATAATCCATCAAATTGATAATTTGGGGTGATATATTTAATATGTTATCTTTCTCTTTATTTTCTTATTGAAGCCGGACGATGACGATATTTTCCCCAAGCATTACTAAAGATCATAAAAGTTCTGAATTAATTAACTTGTTTAGGACAACATCAGGGCTAAAACTCTCTAACGAATAATTATTCCTCTCTGCTTAGTTCATTGTAATCATATTTTGAAGTGTAATTTTAACCCATTTTGGATGAAAATGACTGTAAAAATTTGTTCTCTAAATATCTGTAAAATACATATGAACTAGCAAGCATATATGAGAATACATTAAGTTTTTGTTGCTTGCATAGGACTATGATCAGGAAAAAAAAAGTTATTGGTAAATAAGAAAGATAATTCTCCACAATCTAAAGATAGCACCATTCATTAATTTAGGTTCCCTTCCCCTTCTTACCTCTAATTATGCACATTTTGACATAAGATTCAACTATTATATTGCTTTCTATGGACATAGTTGCCACTGATTGAACCTACACCAGCCTTAAATCCACTGTGATGGGGCAGTCAGCCCTCAAAGGCTGAAGCCAGGAGAAAAAATACTATGAGAAGTCGAAAACCAAGAATTTTTTAGAGCCAACTGAAAGGTCCTGGACTTAAATAGGACTCTGCGAAAATGGACAGGACTGTCTCTAAAATGACTGACATTCAATCCCCTGCTGTCGTCAGTGACTGAAGGAATAGGTCATATTTAACTTAATTAAGAAAAACAAATATAAACAAAAGTTTGATGTTGAGATGGTTGTAATGTATCAATACTCATTGTCTGATGTTGGTGTTTTTTGGGCGGTTATATATAAAAATGTACTTGTTTAGAGGAAATACCTTACAAAATATCCTAGAGTAAAGTAACATTGTGTGGCAACTTCTCAAATGGTTCTGAAACAAAAGTGCTCTTGGTACTGTTCTAGCTAGTTATAGATCATTTATAAACTTAAAGAGTTTGCCAACCAAAAAGGAAGTTAATTTTTCAAGTGCTCAAAATATTGCTTGTGGTCCCATATAATATACATGAGTAAATTACGTAAGTGCTAATCCCGTTACGATTACTTATTTAAATAATGCAAAGTGTTTCAGATGATGTGTATGAGATGATAGATGACTGCCATTATTTCTCTTCTCTGAGTTTTAAAGTTCTCATTTATAAAATAGTAGACTATTAAGTCAGTAATTTGTTCACATGTGATATCATATACTGTTTTGACATCCTGAATCCATAGAAGACAATTAATCAGGACTTTGGAAAGGAATTGCTGATCTATAGCTTTAAGGATAACTTGAAAGAAGGAATGAATATATGCACAAATAAAGGAAGAGAAGTAGACAACATCAAATGTTTTACTGATGAGTTAGATAAATTAATCTGAGACATACCAAGTTGTTAGGGTCTATTTTTAGTGAGATGCAACAGAAGAGAGAGATAGAAAGGAATTGTTTATGCAGAGTTTGGAGATCACAAGCAGGAAGTTGTTTAAGCAAGGGAATGACATTTTATTCTGCAGGGTGTAGGCTTGTTTAAATTATTGTTGACATGACTAAAGCAGAGAGCAGTTAGAATCTGTAACGATAAGCAGTTATTGGAGAGATGAAAGCAGGTGGTAATGGCTCTCAAAGGGAAAAGACAGAATGAATTTTCAGTTCTGCAATGGCAGGACTGGAAGATATTGATGATTGAGCTGGAAATGTAAGTAGATCACAATAGGATAAGTGAAGCCCTGGAAATCAGAACACAGCGTCTATCAGTCCAGAAATACTTTATAGTCGCACAAAAAAATACATAAACTCAAGGAGTAATTCCACATACCACATCTAATTTTGAAAATCTAATAAAGTACATGAGTGAATTAGATTAAATTTAGGAAATAAAAGATTTATATGTAGCTATACATATAAACATATATGTATATGAGCTATTTCAGCTCACTGTAATGACACATTTCAATATTGTTGCACAAATATATTAAATGATTTGGCAGTAATTGATAAAATTGCTAAAGAATCATACATTTAAAATATTTTTGTGTAGATACTGAGATATTCAAGAAGACAGACACAAAAGATTAATATAAAATCGGAATTTATATACACATATGTATAAGTATACATACATACATCTATAACTATGTATATTTACATATCTATTGTATGTTTAAAGTGATATGAGTCTATTCAGAGTGTTAAATATATAATGACAACACACATAACTTAAAGAGAGATGCATAAATTAATAGTATATTGAACAAAATAACTCTAATAGTTTTTATGTCCAATTCCCCAAAGGGAATCACTTTCCATTCAGATGTCAACTCATTAATATGTATATCAGTTTGAATCTTAAGTCATCAGAACCCTACAACAAGTATTTTTGAATTTGTATGCAAATCTTAAAGCATTTGTTTACTTTGTGTTTTGGAGAAAATATATTTTAGGGGAATTAAGAAAGCTTCAGTTAAAAAAAAAAAAAAAAAAAAGATTTTATCCTGATTAGATGTTTCTCCTGGGGAAATATGAGTGAAGAAGTTAAAACCTTGCGTAAGGCTATTTGACTGAAATTTCCATTTTACACAAGTCTTTTTATGATGCCCATTAGTTGAGTTCTTCACAAAGGCAAAGAATCTATTTCGTAAGATTTTAAGGTTCAAGGATTAAAGCATATTATTTTGCAACTAGTATCAATTGAGTAAAACCCCGGACCTAGTTTAAAGAATAACTTATAAAAGAGGAATAGATGAAGTCCTAAGAGACTTAAAATCAACTCTTCTGTCACTTTATATTATTAACAATAAGCTAAATGGCAGTAATTGCCATAATAAATAAAATTAAAAGGGATAAATATATTTTTATTTTTTCATATCTGTCGGAAATAATGTTACCCTAGTGATGTTTCCAAGTATCTAGCAAAAGTTCCAATTAAAAACTAAAGCAAGCACACCTACAATTTGAAGTCTGAAACTAACCCTGTAATTCTAGAATTGTGTTTTGTTCTTTTTCCGCTCTGGATGGAGGATTTTCGTGTAAATAAAAAACCCCTACCCCTTACATATAACCCAAATAATTTATATCATTCCAATTGAAAACAACTAACACTCAAATTTCCTCTTTGAATATTTGTAGAAAACCTTTGGAAAACACAGTTATTTTACCGCAGAATCTGCAGAACAGAACTACAAGCTGAGCTCTGCTGTGTACTTCCGTGGCAATGCCTTTAGCTCATCAAGGAGGAATGCCCCAGGCCTTTTCAAGGGATGAGTTCCTTGAAAATATAGTATATATTCAGAAAGTTAATGTTAGTGTTGTTGGTTATCCAAAAATAATAAACATAATGTATTGTGAAATACATTATGTTATGTATTTCACAATACAACTTTGGAAGTAACTGTTCTAGCTTTTAAAAAACTTATATCAATGAGGGTTGGGGAGTAAATCCCACATTCAATAATTTATTACAGGGTAAAATCATATGGATATATTTAATTGCTGTTAGCAGCATGAAAAATCTTTGAATATTAAAAAAAAATAATTTCTGCGGGGAAATTATGCTGAGATCTTCAATATTCTGAATCATTATTTTGGGTTAATTTGAAAACTATTTTAAATGTGAAAAATAAATGTTACAGGAAGATGAAACTTTCAGTAATTGCCATAGAAAAGCATTAAGCTTTTAAATTTTATACCAGTTACTGGATTCTGGGATATACATCTTAAAAATAAATAAAACCAAAAAGGCAATATTCATTTCAGTAGAGAGTAGAGGTTTAGGGAGAAGTTTTCCAATAATAAAGTCATATATTTTGGGTGCCATTTAACAAAAAAGATGATGCCTTATTCTCAAGAATGTTCAGGATCTAGCAGAGAAAAGAGCTAGGATCACACACTCCCTTATGATTTTGCCCTGGAGCTAAATCTGTATTTAACACCAGAGTAAAATTGTTGTGACTATAGGGAACAGCTTTAAGGGGCACATTAAAGTAATACAGATGTCCTTCCAATAAGCTGCAGGAGATGAGAACTATTCACCTTGATCCTCCCATCTCATGTGCTTGGGGAAAAAAAGAGACTGCCCTATTCCATTACCACATTCAGCTATTTGACCTCACACACTTCAGTACATGTATATGAACAAAAGCACAATGTGAAAATCATAGAGAAGAAAACATTCAGAGAATTTGAAGAAACACAGAGGTCAGCATTTTCCACATATACTGCATGCAAAAATTCTGTATTAGATGAATTTGGAAAACACTGATCCTACATATATCCCTTTCTCAGAGAGTCGGACAGAATATTAAAGGTGCTAAGGCACCTATAGTAAAAAAAAGCCCTTTTATCCATTTCAAATCCAATATTCCCCTTATTTTTACGACAGTACTATTTTACAGTGGAAATGCCTATTAGCATCCCCTGGACGTGCTCTCCATGGAGCAATCTCTGAGATTGTCAGACATAATATTTCATAATAATGTATGGTATTAATTCTTTCCACTATGGTCTCATAACTTGCAAAGGCAATGGATAGTCTTAAAAAATAAAATACTATGACAATATTCCTTCAAAATTAGTCATAGCAGGTCAGGATTTTGTAATAACATTATTCAAAACATAATGACCCTCAATATACTTAAGGAGGGAAAAAAAACAGTTATTAATCCTGTTTTATTTATATGATTGCTAATTGCACTGAATATTGAAAAACCTCATTTGTTATGTATATTCTAAAGAAACAATCTAGGGTTTTATTAAAGTGAAAAGCAGAAAGGGGAGAAAGAAAACTATGCCTAGTTTTTCATTCTATGTTTTGAAAATAATATTTGACACCATCCTACCATACCAAAAGTTTTGTAATGCACCCTTTAAAATGCTAATGCTAGAGTAGAAATCTAAAGTGAATTCATCCCCATGGGTAATGACTTAAGTAGGTTAGGCAGTTAGTGGTGCATATCTTTTGAGTTAAACTACAGAGGCTATAATTACTAAAACAAATGTATCTTCATTTAAAATTACACCTTCAAATACTGATTTTTTTTATTCCTCTATTTCTATGAAAGGTAACTATAATTTAAATATAAAGAACAGTTATGCTATAGTTGAATTTGCTCTGCAGACTAATGCACTCATTCAGGTTTTTTTACAATTACTTCACTACATGTTTCCTAGGAATGCTTAGAAACATAAAATCTAATTCTTAAAAATATTGTTTTGTCTTCTAATTTAATCACGTACTTCGGTTATTACTCTACTGTGATCCAAATCCTTAACCCCATTCAAAAAAAAAAAAAAAAGCTCAGGAACAAGATAAATGCACACTGGAGAGACTATATCACCACTAGGGGTCGCTGTCAGTGCATGCCAGAGCCCAGAAGTCAGTAACAAGATTTTAGTTTGCTAGGTTGTAATTTTACATTAAAATGTGAAAATACTTTTGTGTCATTCTACCGCCCACCATTTTGCAGAGGATTATATTTAATACGACTCATCATAGTATAGGGGGAAAAAAACAAACAAACAAACAAACAAAAAACATTTATTTTGTATATTACCTCTGGAAAATCAGATACTAAAATTTGAATGTATATCACCAGTATAGAATAGTTTTGTCTTAATTTTCCATGCACTGATATTAGCTCCAAAAGACATTACGCAGACAAAAATAAATAAATCAAACCAGTCTTCCCTCAAAATAAATATGCCCCTCACACATAACACCAGTGCCTCTGACAATTAAAAAGAGCACATCGCTATAACTAGGGATAGTAAACTTGGGTCTCCTCAGGGTTCTATAGAAACCCTATAGATCAATTTTTTTTTTTTTTTTTTAGAAGAAGATATGAGAACTCATTTAGTTTTTACAGGAACTGGAAGGAAACCTGCTATTCTTTAAGGCATTATAATATATTAATATCAGGTATACCTTAAAGAGCAAATCTGAATTCTAAACTAATAATAAATGAAAAATATATATGCCATATTTAGATAGGTTTATGAGTAATAGTAGTAGCAGTAGTAGTAGTAAGAAAATAAACATTAAGAAGGCTGTATAAATATTTTGAAATAAATGCCTTTTCCTGGAAGAAAATGGTTCAAGACAAGCTTAAATGACTTGAAAAGAAAACAAAAGAAATCAAATATAGAACACACATTCGAATGCACCAGTAAAAAATCTAAACCAAGGATTTATTTTAGGGAATATGCTTATTAGGCTGTGAACTCAGAGTCCACACTCTATTTAAGTTTAGAAAATATGTTACAATAAAAGTGAATGAATAAATAAACATTATTAAGTCAAGTCACATATTTAACAACAAAACACACACACACACACATACACACTCACACACACTTAGATAAGTACTGGAAAAAGCATTCTCTTCTCCAATGCAGATGTTACTCACTGATAATGCAAACGTCTTCATATAGATAAATACAAATTTAAAATACTAAATTATTTTTATAATAAAAGCATTCTTTGTTTAATAGATGCTATTAGTAAATGCAAACTTACAGTTAGGTATCACAATGAGAATAAACTGGTACCAAAGAAAATCTTGCTGAATAAAACTGTATTTTATTCATTATGCAAATATATAATATAAAATATTCAACTATCATCAAATACAAAGGAATTAGTGTATGGTATACATTACAGTCAACACTGCCAGATTTAGCAAATAAAAATCTTTATCGATACTGGAGACATTTATGCTAAAAAAAGTATGGGCATCCAGTATTTTATACAGTAATTCTAGCAACAGTGTAATGCATGGCAAATTACAATCATGAATACATTTATTTTGTTTTAAATTTTGCTTAATAATCAAGTGAAAAACATGTGTGAAGATACCAGAAAACACTAAAAAATAAAATTAGTATTGGCAAGAGGAAAACAGTGTTTTCTATTACAGTTAACAATAACGTTTTTTAACAATGGCTTATTTATCTATATATATTGACATATACCGGGGGTGCCAAAAAAATGAATACAAGTGGACACTTTGGTCAACGTTGCTCAAGCAGTAGTTTGCTGAAATCAAAAGTGTCTGGACGCTGATGGCAACGACTTTGATCACCTCTCATAATTGCAGAAGTCAAGTGTGACTTGTATTCGTCTTTTGATATTGGTATATATTATTACAATTTTAATATAGTTTTCCTTTCTAAAAATGTGTATACATTTTTTTGGCATCCTCTGTGTATACATAATGTACCTCAATGTTTCTAGTATCAATGGAAATCTTTTACCACTTGGAATCTCCCCAGTACTAAAGTCATGCAAGACTTTGATTAAAAAAAAAAAAAAAAAAAAATCTTGGATTTGATTTTATAAAACTAGATTCAATTCATATCAACCTGATAAAAAAATTTTCTCCTGCCTGAATACTACTAGTCACAGGAAACCTCCATCTGAAGGGGAAAAAAACACACACAAAAAAAAAACAAAAAAACAAAACAAAACAAAAAAAACAAAAAAACAGCTGATTCCGAACATCCCTTAGAGTCCAATGTTATTTTCTTAACTAAAATCAATCTTTCCGAATTCTACTTATTGATTTTACGTAGTTTAGCTGTTTGGCTGCATAGTTGTTATATTCAACAAGTATCTTTAAAATTTATTTATGTTCAGTCTTTAGCCTTTTTCTGTCTAGCACTTTTTAAAAATATAAATGATAGAAATTAGTAAACTTTCAATATCTGTTTTTTTTATGCATGGAAATACAATGAATCTTTCAACCTACAGCCCATATTGCCCAAGTGAATACAGAAGGGTGAAACTGCTAGTATTCTGTCACAAAATAACACACATTTCAACAATGTTGTCCTAAAAACTGAGCCATTAGTTGATCTAATATAAGGGAAGAGTAAACTTTTCATTATAATTATGTTTCTTAGAAAAACAAGTCAACCAGTATGTAAAGTTTTATAATGTGCTCACTATTCTAAATAATAAAATTAAACACTAAATTAGTCTATATGCACAGTCTAGAAATAAGATGTGCATATTACTAAACCATATATATTTTAATTCTAACATAATAGGATAATTTATTTAATTTTTCTATATACTATCATTAGGCTAAATATTACATACAATTTTTAATTACAATAACAACACTATAAGGTGAGTGGTTTTTAAATCATTATGCCTGATGACAAACTAGAGACAAAAAGGTGAACATTCTGCCCAAAGTTATATAACTAGCATTCAGGGAAGCAAGGATATAAAATTGGGCCCTTCAACTCCAGGCACAATATTCAACACTGAACCAGTAAACTGTAAATCAAAGTTATGCTAAGATCAAGTGATGTCGTAGCCTCTGAGCGGTCAGTCCCTTCCAGTGGAAGTATTATAGTGAGACAAGCTAATATCCCATAAATTAAAGGACAGATAACTAACAAAAGACATATTTCTTACAGTACACTGCCAGAAAGTTGCTTTTCTATAATGTGAAACCCAGAGAACATTTAAGATTTCACTTTTTAGAAAAAAATGGAGTCACAAAAACAGAAATGAGATATAGCAGGATGCTGAAGAGTCACATGTGAAATCTTTCTGCTGATTATTATCCTGAATAGAAAATAGCTGTTGTTGAACACTTTGTAGTTGAGATAAGGATGCTCTGTACTTTTGAAACTGACTTTGGTTATTTACAGGGAAATGAAGTTCTCAGTAATAAGTGTACTTGCAGCATCCTAGATATGATTAGAGTATTCAACATCACTCATAGAAGCAGAACAAAATGATGAAAGAAGAAAAGGAAATGCCCAGAAAAGAATAGAAGTATTGTCTGCTCATTCATGACAGAAGATTTTACAGAGGAAGAACTAGAAGGGAAAAAAGTCGTTACATGATTTTTATATATGGGTTATACTGATACTATGTATAATTTTTAACAAATATTCATAGTACATTCATAGTGTACTAAGAATGGCTTAAATAACTAATTGAAATCTCACAAAAACCTTCTGAGGAATATAGTCTTACTGTGGTTCCCCGAAAACAAGACCTAACCAGACCTAACTCTAATGTGTCTTTTGGAAGAAAAATTAATATAAGACCTGGTCTTATCTTAATATAAGACCCAGCATAATGTAATATTATAATATAATATAATACCATGTCTTATATTAATTTTTGCTCCGAAATACGCATAAGAGCTGATGGTCCGGCTAGGTCTTATTTTCGGGAAAACATGGTATAATCCTCATTTTCAGATGAAGAAATTCAAACAATTAAAGTTTACGTAATTTGCTGAAGGCCATATGCTGATATTAAATGGCAGAACAAGGATTCAACCTCAAGAATTCTTAACAGTTATTTTAGACTGTCTTCCCTTATACAAAACTTTTGCTATCCGTGGTCATTCACTAACTCTTAAGTAAATCTGCATATGGATTCCTCATATTCCAAATACATGATTGTCCAAAACACACACAAATGGAAAATGTTTATTCTGGACAACTGTAGGAATTTGGGTAAACACAATGTACACTGGAGAAATCGGGCTTGTGTATCACAAGCAGCTGCTACTAAAATATAATGACTTAAAAAATATGAACTAAACAGATGGGGTCAAAGGAAAGCATTGAATAATTTTTACCCTAACATATGCCTCATGAATTAGTACTGCAAAGTATTAGTCATCAGATGCAAAATGTTTTAATCACAATAGGAATCAATTTTTGAAGGATATATTAGGGCATTCTCTTCATTACATGACAATAGGTAAAAATTAGAATACTTTTTAGTTATAGTCCGTCGTAACATTATTTTATAAGAGAACCATGTCCACAACATATATAAATTTGGTTGCTTATTGTGAAACTTTTTGTCCATGAGCAAAGTTGCTTTTCTAAGCTGTAAAATAAAGTGGGAAGCCAGAGAAAAACAAGGCAAATAAACTTAACTGCTGAAAGAAACAGATGATGATTATTATGTTTCTCACTATCAACTTTCCTCAATTACTCATATCAGTAAATATACACAAATCCCTTCAGGAGCATATCCTAAGTGAAATATAAACCAAATAGCAAAGACTATTAATCATTTTCTTCACATATTCTGCAATGATTTACCAGCTAAAAATTCACATTCTTCAATTTACAAGACCTTGAGCAATGTTTACCATCCTAATGAATTACAACAGGCAAGGTTCACAGATTCAGTACCATTTACTAAAAGTAATTCACCATATAAGTATACTAATATGTACTTATTAAGAGTATTTACATAGAAAATGATAAACTGACACTGTACTTTAAAAAAAATTCATCTTACTAGCATCTATTATATTCTTTTTTCAACATATTTTCAAATGATAAAGTTTCATAAACAGGATTTAGGCCATTTGCTAATCATGAGTTTTAGAGTACTTTAACATTTCTACATTTTTCAAAAAAGTTAATATAATTAAATGGAAGTTTCCTTTACATGTTAAATACATATTTTAGGAACATTTAAACATCAAGTTATAAGTATTTATTCAGAAATGATCCCTTGCTATTGCTTTTTTAATAAATTATTACCATACTCTTGGATCCACAACTTTCAAGGATCGCCCCTACTATAAAAGTAGTACCTAGGAAATCAAGATCTGGAATAAGGGAGGTGGAACAAGGAAATCGTAATTCAATGTCAACTCATAAAAAAGAAACTACCTCCTTCGCCTCTGTGAATTATTTATCTTTCTCCTAAAAATTGAAAGTTGCTTCAGGTTGAGAGCTTTGAAACTTTTTCTAATCATCACTTCCACATACTTTATTTTCTTTATTTATTTATGACTCAAATATTGGGATTAAATATGTGCTTCACCCCTTTCATCCATTGAAATTCATCATCCATATTCAGTGAATTTCACTTTACTACAGCCACACAAAAAAGACAACAGGCCACAGTGATTTTCAGTCTTAGCCACCAAAACTAATATAAGACTATGGAATTGTGAATTGTTATATTTACCACTACCTTAGAAATCTTTTAAATTCTGGAAATTAAACTTCAGCTCTTATTTATAAAGATAAGATTTCATTCCCAGGTTTTATTTTGTTAAAAATATAATGTACTGCAACTATAAAGAGCAATATACTTTTTAGAGTTTTTCCATTAGTTTTTACACTATATTCCACTGATCAGGACATACAGCATGATTTTCAATATTTAATGGATGCATTTTCACCATCTTTGGGGAAGATCAATATTTTTCTTAGAATGATTTATGCAGTTATTTATATTGCTAGACTTATCAATATCAAATAATATTTACTTTTAGTATATAATATAAAATGGTATATATCTATTTATTTTCATATATTCAATTTACTATTATGAAGAGTCTCTTAAAATCCTTTTATTTTTTTAATTTTAGTTTTAACTTCTTTAATATTTTTAATGTAATTTTGTAGAGCATGAAATCTTATGATGTTCATCTTCATTGTAGATTGAATTTTTATACTTACATAGCATTTTAAAAGGATACTTAATCTACATATTTTTCTTAGTTTGCATAATCAATCCAATAATAGTTTTCAATGTTCTTTTTAATGCTAAAATTAAGGGTTTTTTATTATTTTTAATTTTTTTACTTTAAAAATTAAAAGAAAATTTCACTGGATATTTACTTTAGTTATCTCTGTCTCAAGTATGAATATATTAGCTATTGACTTCCCTTTTCTTTTCTTTTTTTCTTTTTCTTTTTTTTTTTGGTTCACTTAAACAGCCATTATTTCTAGAATTTTTATTTCACAACCCAGGTATATATTTTCTCTTATAGTAAACAGTAACAATAATTAAGATGTTTTATATCATGGGTACAATATCCACATTTGCTTTTGATTCAGGATATTTTTCAAGGCCCTGCTATTTAGTGTTTAACATTAGTATCAATCTGCTCTTTTCCATACACAGGGTAGATGGAGTCTCTTCAGTCCACCTGGCTGTTTGGGAAAACTTACGTTTTAAACAGCAGACATTATTATTTTTCAAAGCTCATGACAAAATGCCCATTGACTACTAATTGTTTATCTAATATGGCTCTACTGAAAAGCATAAGGAGTTCCTTCTGTTGTGTGTTTATCTATTACATTGGTGCAAAATTAATTGTGGTTTTTGCAATTATTTTTAACCTTTTAAACCACAATTACTTTTGCACCAACCTCATACATATGTAATAGGAAATGTAATATTGGATAATGTAAAGCAGTTTATCATTTTCTCCTTGAAATAAAATCAATCTATAAGAGGGTGATTTGTGTTAAATGAACAGTCCCAGACAGATATACAGAGGAAATCCTAGGAGCCCTGGGTGAGTGCTGATTCACAAAACTAACTGGTAAATTGTCAGGAATTTTGAAAACTGGTTATTAAAATTTTATCATAGTAACTTGAAATCAGCCAGGGTGTGAGTATTATACCACATATATCAGAAAATAATACAAGTCAGAGCTAGCCTTGATTAATATGTCCACACATAAAAACTAGGACACAGTAGGGCTTTTGTTGTCAGACAAAATTAAACTACAGGGAAACCACAGACACAAGAAACTATACAAAAAGGGGAAATGAGACAAACAAGAACATACATCCCATGTAATTTTTAAAAAGCCTGTTCAACTATAATACAATTGTCCAAAGTACAACGGAAACATACTAATGATCTCCACAGAAAGAACATATTCCAGAATCTTATCTTGCCATGAAATCTATCCCCAGGACTAGGATTTATTTGACAATTTATTTTGGTCATATGAGTGTGGATTTAGCTCATCATAATTAATTAATCAATTTAACTGACCCTCACAAATCCAATAAGAAATGATGGAGGGAACACAGAAAATGTTATTACACTTGCTAAAGAGCAGGAGGTAAAACGCACATAGAGTAATCCCAAATCCTTAAAATAGACTGATTCCTTTAAAACTTAGAGAGCATGACTGTCAGTCTTTACAGTGGATTTTAAGTCAATTGCACTGGCTCCCTAGGGAGATAACCCTTATCAGATATATTTCATGGTGACCTCTGAATAGGAGCCAAAAAGTACTACTTTTTTACAGGCCACTGGCCATTAATCGTGTCCTTTGTGTTAGTATGAATTTAAAGGCCTGGAGATGATCTTGATTGCTGATTAAATATAGGCCTAAGTTCCAATGTTGTTTTCTGTAAGAGTACAAGTGTCAAATTTTTGATGATAGTAGATTAGATGACAGTAAAAGACCTGAGTTGAAAGAGGGATTGAAACATTAATAATAGGCTTATCAAGACACTTTATTAGATTATGCATGAGAAATTTTTATATTAGTGTAAGAACAGAAAATCTATGGATTTTTAAATCCATAGGGGTAGAGAAAAGCAAATGTTTCATAGTGATGTGAAAAAATTAAATTTGCTTTCTGATTATGCTCTTCCTAGTCAACTTGTTCAGTAAATGGAATACACTTCTAGGTAAATTATCTAAGGTATTGAAAGGTAATAAGCATGTAAACTCTCATTATAGCATTTCTCACATTCAAAAGATGATATTTAAATATAGTTAGTGGTATGGATTTATAACCTTTCTAAGTACTATCATAATATTCTGCTTAAATGGGCAATTATGAAGACTATGTAGCAAATACAAAATATAATGTAAAATAGGGAATAAAAAAAGAGAAGACAAGTGGGTAAATATGGTATAGCTGCAGCTAGCTAAGTAAAATATGCATATGAATAGGGACATGGAGTAGGACTTTTGCTATACTGAGCACAGTATCACAGTGTAGCAGTTTAGGTGTGATATTTTTTCTTCTAAAAATATACTTTAGTACCGTACATTGTATTTCTTAACAAAAAAAGGAAAATCAAACTATATAAAGTATGTCTAAAATTTAAATTTCAGTACTTTAAAAATTAATATATCAATCAATGTAAGGAATTTATAATATCTATGTTTCCTATTAAAATAATTCAATTTTAGATAAGGCGTATATTTACTAGACAGTGAGCTAGGTGAATAAATTAACTAAAGGATTGTTAATGAGCCAAAATGTAATGAGGTGAATAAAAAATCTAACTATGTGAATAAATAAGTGGCTTATCAATTATTATTATATTTAACAAAAAATAAAATAACTCTTTAATTATCCTGGATTGAGTAGCTAAAATATATTAAGGTCTTTATAATAACTATGGAATGCTATTTACTTATTTAATTGTTTGCTTATTTGGTTCAACCATATTTAAATGCTTTTTTTAAATCCCAAATTACCTTTCTTTTCTAATCCCAAAATGTATCCTTATGCTTGTACTATTCTATCAGTACACTGTACAGATTCCACAGTTCAGGGAAAGGATGGAGACGAATGAATCAAGTCAGGATGGAGATGAATGAAACAGTCAGGTTGATAATGAAAAAGAATTGGCTGTTGGACAAACAGAGATGTCACAGGCCAAACACATGCTGTAGTAATTCTGTTGTTAGAATATCATATAGTGTAAACTCTCGGACTACCTGTCACAATAGAATCATGGGAAAAAGGAAATGCTGGGTTCCTGCATTTAATATAGAATTATTATTGCCATTCTGGTGAATCTGCAGAGAATCCAGCCCTATATTATACACAATAGAACCTGTAGCTAAGTCCTACAAACCTTTAACTGTAGCGGGGGCATTTTTTTGACAGGCAACGAGCTATTAGCCTCTATTTGTCAACAGAAATCCCCAATGTTATGCCCTGCAGGCAAAAGAAAAAGAAGGGTCCTACAGGTCATAGACCAATTACTGTGGCCTAGAGGTACCATATTAGCTCCAAAAAAGCAAAGTCCTATCATTTCCTGGGATGAATGAATCCTTCATCAATTGCATTCTGGCGGTGTCCTCATTTGAACTTTGAATGTCCTGAGGGAAACATAACAGTCTCTCCCAACATTCAGATTTAAAAATCAGTCTGGAACCAACATCAGTATCTGACACCAGAAAAGGCCTTAAGGGAGATAAAGGAGGTAATTTGTAAAGGCTCTGTTAGGCAATAGAACCTAACAAATAGAGAAAAACAAACTAAAACAGTTTAAACATCAACAGATGAAGAAGTCATACAACACCAAAGCAGGGTGCCATAGGTTGTTTTGTAGAGGTCAATTTTGATTTTTTTGTCTCATCTGATAGGATAAGTGTTCAGCTGAATCCAGCTCTAAGTAGGAAGACAAAAATCACCTTGCATTAGATTTCCCCGGTGTTTCCTAACGCTGGGGGAAAAAAAAGAAAAAAAAAAAGAAAAAAAGCCTTATGGAGTCTCCTTCAGGTATGCAAATATAGGCTTTATGAAGTCCATTTTCCTGAACAAGGCTCTAACAAGAAATTCTGATGTTAAAGTAGCTTTTCCCAAAATGGAGATGATTATTAGGAAAAGAATTAAGGCAGATTATAACTTCTGAAAAGTGAAAAAGTGAATACCCTATCTCCCATTTCCTGAGATTAGAAGTTGGGGAACACTGTAAAATAGGCAAGACCAAAGCACAGAGGAACTAGACTAAGATTAGCTACATGGCTAATTCTGGGATGAAATTCATATGAAATGTCTCAGAACCTTCTTTCTGGGGAAATTAAGGAAGGTACCGTTATCCATCAGCTCCTGATCCCCATTGGTCATAATTCCATTCAACAGATTAACACTTCTGAATTTCTAGTTATATACTTGGCATCCCTAAATGTAGGTTTCCCTTTGGCAACAACAGAAAAGACTTGGGGAAGCAGAAAAAGCCATGGAGCCTGAAGCAGACTGCAGAGTGTAGAACATGTAACCATAACAGTATCTAGATTAAGAGAGGTGACGGGTATACTTCCTAAATAAATGATCCTGGTGGTTTTTCTTTAATCCCAGATGATACTAATATAATCATAACTGGGGATTATTGTTAGCTGCCATTTCCAAAGATGAATCCAATGTGCAAATGATACACAGCTATTAAAATGGACATATCATTAAAATGTTTTATATTTTGAAATGGCAAATACACATGCACGCACACACACAATGCCTGACAATTAAGTTTGAGAAGGTGTTGCAACAATGTTACTAACCTTTTTTGATATCAAAGGGATTATTCATTATGAATTTGTACCAACTGGACAAACAGTTAACCAAGTTTAATATTTGGAAGTGCTGAAAAGGCTACATGAAAAAGACAAAAATGACCTGAACTTTTTGCCAACAATTCATGGCTCTCGCATCACGACAGTGTACCAGCTCACACAACACTGTCTATGAGGGAGTTCTTAGCCATCAAACAAATAACTATACTGGAACACCCTCCCTACTCACCACATCTGGACCTCAATCACTTGTTTCTTTACCTGAACATAAAGGAAATATTGAAAGGAAGACATTTTTATGACATTCAAGACATCAAGGGTAATACGATGACCATTCCAGAAAAGGAGTGCCAAAATTGTTTTGAAGGGTGGACTAGGTACTGGTATTGGTGCTTAGTTTCCCAAGGGGAGTACTTTGAAGGTGACTGTAGTGATATTCAGCAATGAAATATGTAGCATTTTTTCTAGGATGAGTTTGCGAATTTAATTGTCAGATCTCCTGTGTGTGTGCATATATTTTCTACTTTATAATCTCTCCTTTTCTCAAAAGAGTAATTTCAATAAAGGCACAAGATTATGGCATCTGCTGGTCGTAGATTACTTGATATTCTGGAGCCTACTAAGGAAGGGTGGATATGTCAGCTATTCACAGGTTATAGAAAGATAGACTCTAATGATCTACAAAGTGAAGACTCTATAAAGATTTATAAAGTGAACTAATTTATTATTTTGCATTATGTAAAAAACAAATGCGACTTTCGTGTTAATGTTTTTTGTTTTGTTTTTGTTTTTTGTTGTTGTTGTTTTAATACAATAGAGCTAAACTCATGCCACTTACTACTATTTTGACCTATAGTAGGGATTTTTGACACAGATCATTTTTACTTTCAACATTTACCTGTCCCTAATTTGCCTGAACTTGCAATAGACATAGGTCATTTTTATCAAAACATTACCTTTTTTTCTGACAGCAGCCAAACCCCTTCTAATATTTAGGGTGAAAATGTATTAAATATAACAACTAAGTAGCTAGACCGCAAGTAGTATTGGAGATAACAGGCGAAAAAATTAAGGTAAATTTTCAGTCCACAATATCTGCTCTGAAATGCCTACCATGGTAAATCATTGATAAAACACTACATATCCTTGAATAGGATTTATTTTAATTGCATCAATCTACAGATGAATAAACTGAGGCTAACAGAGATTTCACAGGTCAAAGGTAATACAGCACACTAAAGACTGAACTCCAAAAAGATTTCTGCATTAGAAGTACCTCCAGAGTTGCATGTGACACAAAAGGCTATTTTAAATGCATTACATAAGTAAGGGAATTATTGGATTAAATAACCTACAGACTCTAGAAGTGAGATTAATGGAACTAAATTTAGGTATAGCTAGACCCGTTATCTGCAATGCCAATTTCTCCACAGCAAACAGAGGGAAAACTCAGATTAGTATAATTTTTAACATGTGTTTTTAAATGGGATGGTTTTTTTAAATGTATATTAGGTAAGGTATACAAATATACAAGAATAGAGTACCCCAATCACTATTACAGTACCTGAAGTTTTTAAAAGTAATAGTAACTGGAATCCCAAAACAAATGGAATATATGGAAGAGTTAGGACATTAGCTTCACAGACACAGACCAGCCTATGGTGACACACAATTCCCTAGGGAGTTACTCAATTAAAAAATATCCAGCCCAATCTACTTCCTTCCTCTAATCACCTGCAAAGTCTTCCCATTTTCCAAAACAAGTAAAAGTCAGAGCATGAAGGAACCTGTTGTTTTAACAACTCCATATTAGCCTCCTGAGCAGGGTGGAAAGTGTTCAAGAGTTTATCTGGAGGAGCAAACAAAAGTCATTAGTGTTAACCATTGTTCTTGTCATTTGCATGAAAAGCCTGTGTCCCCCAACAAAGTAGACAAAACAAAATCCATCAGCTACCATGTCATCATAGTTGTTGATTTGATCATACCTCATTCCCACCCCTAAAAACTAAAGCTAAAACATCATACATATTTTTTTAATAGAATAGAGGAAGGAAATGGAAAAAATGTCACCATAATTAATGGTAGATAATTGCTAAATTTCTGCTTCTCCAGCTTCTTACAAGGCTGAAGTTAGCAAGCATAGTTTCCCTACTCTAGCATACATTTCCTGTTCCTCTTAAACTGGACCCGTATCTGGGCTAAGTTTTCTTTACCTGGAAGGATGACCCAAATCTCAATTCACATGATATGTTTGGGGGTTCTTTTTTTATTGAGTTGCACTTTTTTTATTCCACTGACGAATACTTTTTAGGAAAAAAACAAGGTGCCCTCGTGAAGCTCTTGTATTCTAAACATCATCATCTTTGCCTCAATATGGGGAAAATAACAAAAAACAAAAACAAAAAACAACAAAACTAATTTTTCTGTTTATTTTCCTGATGCAACTCTGGATTTATTTTCCTCCTATTCTCCTCTACTTCGATTTCCTCTTTTATCCTACTCTACTCTCCTCTTGCACCTTTATAGGACCCTTTTCCCTTTCCTCCTTCCATCCCTTCCTAAACACATCCTTCTTACTAGACTAAATCCCCTCCTAAAGTTTTGTAACATAAGTAGATGGTGAACAACCTGATGGTCTTATTAGCTTAAAACCTTGGCAAAGAACAGATTAGCATAATGAAAGAATAGAAAGTAGTGCAAAATGTTTTAGCAGCTATCCCTGAAGACTTTACTTCAAGACTGATTGGCCAAGAATCCAATCTTATAAACAGGAAAAAAATGTGCTGTCCCCAATTTCAGAGACTGCTTTAACCAGCATCTTCCAAATATACTCAGGTGTCGATATGGGCAAATGTACTACAATTATTCTATTTTCCTTTTTTTTATTAATTGTCTTAAATGTTAAATGTGACAGATTTAGTTGGAAAATAGAAGATAGAATAGCAGACTGTTAACTCTGAATTACAAGACCTTGCTGAGAACATGGAAGATACTTTGACTTAGAAATAAGAAAAACTGTAGACGAAATTAGCAGTCTTTTTGTTTAAGCAAATAGGTAAGTCCCAGGCAAAGAGTAACAACATGCCTAGACAAAAATACCTATTGATACTGGAAATAAGAGGAACTTTTAAAGAACAATGATCTTGCTTCAGTTAGAAAAAGTATAATCTAAAACACAAAAGACAAACTTTATATAAATCATGGCACCCCTCTGAGTAAACCTATCCATTGTAGTTTTCCTATAACTGCCCTAAGCACAAAAGGGAGCCATTGTCATGCAATTGCAAAAACAAATGGTTCATTTCTAGTTGATAACAGGGTTGCACTTTCTACCATAAACCCTAATACATTTCTACCACCATTCCTTCCTCCTTACCAGTATTAATAACAAAACAAAACAAAACAAAAATACAAAACTAAGTGGTAGGCATTTAAAATACCACTCTGACTATGCTTTGTCTTTACTATTTTCTGTTTCTTTGATGCTCTACTAATTACTTGCTCTTCTGTTTGGTTACTCTACTCCAGGGAATCAACTGAGGCAAGATCTACCTTACAAATGGGATGCTACCATTAAATGTAGCCAGAACGTCGTGTTGCTAGATCTCTAAGAAGAGACTCTCTGGTCTATTATATACTGATGGCACAGAGGAATTAACCACTACCTGATGCTTCCCCTATCAACATTTTAGACCTGAAATTTGTTCCTTATTGACTCTGGGCCAAATATATTTCAGATATGGATACATACTGGAGACTAAACCAATTGCTCCGGGTACGTCCTTACTATAACTATCCCAAAACACTAGAAAAAATAAGTCTCTTAAAAAGGATCATGGCCACCACATCTGCATGTTTTCAAAATGGATTTAGTATTTCCTGTTGACTAAAATGCCTGTTCTACTCATCAAAAAGACAAACTCAGTGCTGCCATATTGCAGGCATTTCTACCAGATTTAAGACATTGAAAAGACCATTGTTACTCATTTCTCCTACCCTAATGTCACCCTATCTTCAGTCCCAGAGACAGCTGCCTTCTTCAGTGGCAAATCTGTATGCTCTATACTTCCTTGCACATAAACTACAGTACTTATTTGTATTCAGTTCAGAAAATCAATTGGACAGTTATGTCCCTAAGATATTACAGAAATGTCCCCTTAGTTCTTGCAGTTATTTATTCATAACCTTAGAAATATTCAATTTGTTTAAGAATCCAATCTTATACACTATGTGGATGATTGTTTTGTGCTGGTCTCAGCCTTTCAAAAACCAATGTTGTGGCTGGACCAGCCCTCGCGGATGTTATTATGATTGCAAGATGCCCTCAGCAATAACCATCAGGTAACTTTGAAAAAAAAAAAAAAAGGTTTATTACTCACAGAGTCTGAAAATTACACAGTGAGGTTGTATGGGTGAAGAGGGGTGGGTTAGAGAAAGCTTGGGCCTGGGATTATGTTTTATTGGGGTCAAGGATGGGTCTTAAGGTTTTGTGGGTTCATTCTTCACTGGTGAATTTAAAGCATAAGGGTGAAAATTTGAAGCATGGGAAGAGAAAAACCAAGCAGCCCAAATGAAAAGTTTTCAAAATTAACGAAGATCTTTACAACAAAGGAGAATGGGGGCGGGGGGGGGGGGGGAGGAAGTGGTGGGCTGGCATAGTCTGGCTCTTAATTTAGTATAATGACTGGCAAAGTGTGTTTAACATATAGCCATCTTTGAAGTGTATGCCTTGGCAATCAAAGCTTAAACGAGGCGCTTGCATTAGAATAAATAAATAAATAAATAAATAAATAAATAAATAAATAAAGTGATCCAACTTTCAGGGCTTACACTACAGCGCTTTCCATTATACTTCCCAGATTTAGAAGTTTGCAGACTTAATTCTATTTGATGACACCATTAAGGTACAAGGGATACAGAATCTTTAAAAATAAATGTCGATTTCATCAGGTCCAAGTGCATTTTCCAGACCATGATACCACATAAAATGGAAAGTCCCTTTCTCCTCAAAGATTGGAGACTATTCATGAATTTCCCCAGCCATTCTTGGTACCATAGGACATTGTAGACACTGGATTCCTAACTTCTCCGAACTGGGTGCCACCTTTTATGATCTCACTAAAGCTGCCGTACTCATATCTTGCCCTTGTCAGATGCACTAAGATTGTGTTTTAAAGCTTAAATCTCTCCCCTTCAACCCTCACCCTACTCCATATACTTGAACTCCTGAGCTACCATACACCTTTTTTTCTATTTGTATATTGAAGATTGGAACAAGTTTGGCGGATTCTAGGTCAATGGTACAGTGGACATCACCAACTCAGTGCTTATGGGTCTAAGTCTTTCACTTGATCCTGAAATAAAAGTCCACCCTATTTGTTTGCTAGCAGTGGCAGCAGCCATAGTGGCAACAGAGCTAACTGAGACTCTGTATTTACTTCTTAGTCTCTCTACTTAACCTCAAGGTCCCTCATGTGGGTTAGATCTTACTTTTGACTGAAAACATTTACCATTTTTATGCATCTAAAAAGGCCTCCTATGACATACTTCTTTTCACTTACATGCATTTCTACCTATCACTACAACATCCTAAGCTGCTAGTTTTCTTTCTCTGGCCAAAGAGGGAAACCTCATGATTATCATAAACGTTTTCAAGAATTTTCCTTGCCTCACTCTGATCTTTAAACTCTGTGCTTTCTATACAATTTTAGATACATATGTGCAGTCACTGGTCTGATAAATGATTTAAATTCTGTTGCAAAGGCAAAATTCATGGGAAGCTGTAATGTGAGTCATCACTAAAGAGTCTGAGACTACAAGCAATACTTTCCAGAATGTTGAAAGGTATGAGACTTTACCCTACTTGGCAAGCTACAAGTTTACCATTCATGGTGTCAGAAATGACGGCAGAGGAGACAACTCCTGGGTTAAGAAGAAAGGACAGTTTATTACTCAAATCAGTAGCGGTAGTCTGTCAGTCAGCCCATTTGAGTCAGTTCCTCTTGCCCCAAGTCCCATGGGATCAAGGCAGATGGGATCTGATGGATGCTTGCACAATTAATAGTGTCATTGCAAGACAGGAAACCTGAGTTAGGGAAACCTAATCTTTTATAAATGGACAGTAAGCATACTTGCTCTTTGCTCTAAAAGGAAACACTATCTCTATTTCGCTTTGCTATATGCTATACAAACATCCCTGAAAAGATGGTCTAGAACAAATGCATTCAATGCCTCACTTGTAAGATGTACAGAAGCAAGAGAGACCCATAAAAAATTGTCTCTTAACAAACCTGAGAGGTAGTGATCTAGAGAACTGAACAAATCAAGATGGGGGTCACATAATGAGACTCAGTTTCCCCAAAGATCAAGCAAAGGGACTGTGAGAGATAATGAAGGGCTGAGAATTTTTCATGGTGACCTCCACATTTCAGCTCTTCTCCAACCCCTCCTGCACATGACTTTAGCTTATAAATTGTCTTGTCGGCTGTCCTGATAAAATCTAAATTGACCAATAAAAGACCACAAATCTACACAGTCAATTCTTTCCTCTTCTGAGACTAATTGTTGCCTATTTTATTTTCCCTAAATGAGCTTATTTAAATGTCCCCCTCCTGCTAAATCACCATAAAGTATTTCATCTCCTTCCCCAAGTTAGGATGTTCATTTGAAATATTGTTGCATCTAACATTTTTGAGAAAAACTTATGTTAATAGTGCTCTGGTTGATTTTCTTTCATACCAAGTTCATTTATCCAATAAACATTTATTCATTCATTAAACAGATATTCTAGTACCCTGCTTGGAGCCATAGAAATGGTAATATAAAAGTGAGGAAAACAATGATTTTGTACACCTAAAAATTTATATACTGGTTCGGGGCATAGACAATATACAAGTAAATATACAATGTTATATGATGTATAATAAATGTGAGAGGCATTCCTAGTTGTACGTTGGAATCACTGGTGACTATTTTAAAAATTCCATTTGTTCAGTCCCCTTCTTAAATTAATTAACTTGGCATCTTTGGGCTTGAATCTAGATAATTTTGTCCTTTTCATGAGCTGCTCAGGGGAGTCTGATGCAACTAAGGGTTGAGCACCACTGCAGTCAGTGTTATACAGGAAAAACAAGTAGTATGGGGAAGGTAAAGCGTGACCATGGCTGAAGTGCACAGGGATGTGTGTTATTTAGGTAGCCAAAGAGACATACAATTTAAGGAGAATGCTGGACGGTTACTAATGAGTCAGTCATGTTCTTATATGGGGAGTAGCAGTCAAGGCCTAAGGAATAGCTAAGTCAAAGACCCCAACACAAACATTGTTAGAAATATTTAAGAAAGAGCAAGGAAGCCATTGTGGCTACAGTTGCTGAGAGTGGTAGAAGGTAAGAGAGTAAGTCATGTGAAACAGTATTTCTTAGTATTAAGAACATAGCTTCTGAAGAGAGTCGGCCTGGAATGAAAGCCCAGTTTTGTCAGTTTGCAGCAGCATATTGCTGGGGAGATAACTTCACCTCTCTGTGACTTAATATCCGTATATCCAAGGTGGACATAATAAAAGTACCTAAATCTTTGGGCTATTGTGAGGATTAAAGTAGTTAATTCACACCTTATACTTCAAACAACATTGTTACATGTATGCTCACAATTAAAATTACCATAATTGATATCCAAGAGTCAGATCCTGAAGGGCCTTCTAGAACTTGGTAAGATAATTTTCACAGACACACTTTTACAGGTCAATGAAAATCTGATAATGTGATGAGTCCCCTACGTTTGTTATAGTATTGAGCTTTAAAAACCTTAAAGTTAGGTAACAGTTAGTAACAGTATATTTAAAACAAAAAAATTGAAAAACAATTTTCAAATGAATTTCATTTAATTGGTTAATTTTATAATTAGTATGTGGTTACAGATATTTTAGAAGTAAAAGTCCTCAAATGGATCATTCTTGCAATAGTCAACATCCAAAAAAGTCAAACAAAAGTTATGTATTACTAAATATATAATACATAATATTGCACATATGCATGTAAAACTATATATGTGTAAAGTCACACACACTCACACACACAAACACACAATAAACCATACCTACGCATTCAAAGGCGTAATGAAAAACACATTTTAATACATTAGTCTTTTCATAGATATCATTGTACTCATCGATAGGCCCTTCTGTATTGTTCACACCAGTCAAAAAATTAAAAAAAAAAAAAAAAAAGACTGATTCTTGGAGGGAGAGGAAGATTACAAAGAAATCTTAATTGCCTTTGTGTGTGTGTGTGTGTGTGTGTGTGTGTGTGTATCGGTGATGGTGATGGGTGGGTAACACAAGCTTACTTAAATAGGAGTAGATATGAGCTCCCTAAGAGAATTCTCTGAGTGGGAAAAAGCAGCCAGTACCTACACTGTCTTGCATGTCTCCTGCCTAAAATCTTCCCAATGTTGCATGGTCACTATCGTGTTCTTCTCCAGTACTCCCTCTTTTTAAAGCTCTGTGCAAAGTAAGAACAAAAGCTTCTTTCCTTATGTCTTTTTACCTTAGTTAAGCCAGAATGGCATTATCTGTCATTGCTAAGCATTAACTCATAGACAACAAAAATGTCCTTATAATATACTACTTTGTTGGTCTGGCTGATTCCTCTAAGGAAAAGATGCCAAGTTGGGATTAAATATGCCAAGTAGGGATTTTATGAGGAGAAATGCCTCTATGAAAGGAAATCAGAAAGCATCCGGAAAAGGCTGGGAGAGCCTTCAGACCATAAAGCAAATCTAATCCTGAGTGAAGGAGAGGGGGAGGAAGGTTGGGTGGAAGTGTCCTACACTGCCCTGAAATCTAAGGAAGGTTTGGTAAAACTATCTGGGAATCACTGAACCAAAATGAGCTGACAAAGCAATCCTGTGACTCCTAGAAATGGTGCACTCAACAATTAGTGGGGACAAACCTGTGAGAGGTGTGGCATTGGAGCAAACACAATGACAGACTTTAGAGTAGCATCTGAGGCCCTCAGACAAGTTCCCCACAGTAGGAGATCTGTGAGACAGGTTCATGGCTACCACAGCTGCATTTTGTTATCATAAAGAAGGCTATTGTTTGCACTATTATAGGTCTGCCACTTTATCAGCCAAACCATGCCATGTAATTCTAAAGATTCACTACATACTGTTGGAGTCAGTTTTCTTGCCATTCTTATTTTCCCTGAGTGCTAGTGGCAACAAAACAGACTTTATGACAACCCTAGTCCTTAACCTTAGACCTGAATAATAGATATCATCTCCATTAAGAAAACTAAAATTCTGAAACTTGACGCATTCATTGATTTATTGCTTCCTTCCTTTATCTAAAAACATAAATGATCTATCATCTGCATAATACTGTATCAGTTACTGTGACCATCACAATAAATAAGAAACTGTTTATATTTTCAAATGTGTTGATCTCTCAGAGAAAGATGGAAAGACAGATTTGTATGTGTGCAGTAAAGAGTTACACGATTGTAATATCGATACAAGCTATGAGAGAATGAAGCACAAAAGGGGATTGGTGACTCCTATCAGTAGAGACTAGTGAAATTTTCAGAGAGAAGTTGAACCTCATGCCAAGAACTTGAGCGTCTACCAAATGGACAAGGTAAACAGAGTCATGGAAATAAATAGTGAGGTGAGACGTTGTTTGACCCATTCGGGGAGTTACAACAGTTTGGAATGATAGGGACATGATAAATGTATGGGGAGCAGGGAACACAGGAGAGATTAAAGACTAGTGAAGTTAAAGACAAGGCAGGAGCTAGATTGAGAAGGACATGCAAGTAGGAAGGCTGAAAGGTATCTATTGGGCCATGGATAGTAAGTCAAGAAATGAGGTGATCAGATGTGCACTTAAGAAAAATTCCTCTGACCACAGGATGAAGAAGGGATTGAGGGCATAAGACAAGCAGCAGGTGAATCAGGTTGTTGGCAGCTATGACAGGCCAGCAAGAGATAAGAGACTAAATGAATCAAAGTGGAAGCAGTGGTACTAGAGAAGAAGGAATATGATCAAGAAATGGTGGGGACACAGTATCAATCATACTCTGTGAGTATAAATGGATGTGATATGAGGAAGACAGGTGAGGGTGAGGAAGAAATGACAGTGGTAGAAGTGATGCCCTGTGGGGTCTACATTTAAAAAAGAAAGAAGATACTGTTATTAACTGTGGCAGGCAGAATTCTAAGATGGTCCCCAATATTCTCACCCCCCTGTACCCTGTACACATATTCTGCATAGTACCTTCCACTGAAGTGTGTGTGTGTGACCTGAGAATACGGTGGGGTGTCACTTCTGTGATTAGGTTACAGTATATGATAAAAGTGAAAGGCTTTTCACAGCTATAACTAAGGCCCTTAATCAGTTGGCTTTGAATTAATTAAGAGGGAGATTATCCTGGATGGGTTTGACCCAATCAGATGAACCCTGTTAAAAAGGGTCTAAATGTTAGAGATGCTTTCTCCTGATAGTCTTGAAGAAACAAGCCACTGTTAGTTCTACGGCTTCAAGGAAATGAATTCTGTCAACTCCCATGTGAATTTGGAGGAGGACCCAAGCCTCAGATGAGACCCCAGCCCTGCCGGGAATCTTGACTACTGCCTTGTAAACTCCTGAGCAAAGGACCTAGCTACTAAGCTGACCCATGAAAACTGTAAGATAATACATAATCAAAATACAAAATAAAAATACAAATAAAAAAAATGTTCAGCACTTTTTCTTTTTTTCTTTTTTTATTTTATTTTATTTTTATTTTTATTTTTTATGTTTTCCAGGTGGATTTATGAGCAGCAAACATTCAGAGGTCACTTTAAAATTAATTTTAAATAAATATTCTATTATTTAAGGTTCTACATTCAAAAAACTACTTATTTAATCTGCTACTTTCAATCTGTAAATCTTATACTTCTGATTATGGACCTAGTGAATTTATCTCTAAGGGATTTTTGGTTAATGTTTGGTCTCAGTTTCAAATGTATAACAGAATACATTCTGCACCGCATTGAGAAATTTAATATATTTGATTTTACTTAAAAGAATTTTGATGAATTTTGTCAGCTTCTTAAATGATTCTTATAAATCTGATAAATTAGCCTCTTAAAAATAGTTCTTAAGTTTTCTTAATTATTTGAATACAATAAAAACTAAGATTCCAACCTAAACTCATGTCTAAATTAATTATTCCCTTACTTATTGTAAATTGTAGTTACAAGGTTAATCTGTAATTCTAATAAACCAAATTCTCTTAAACATGACAACATAAATACCCAAAATACGGAGACTTCTAAATATAAAAATGTTAATCATATACATTCATTATCTAAATTTTCTACCCTTAATTCTAAATCTTTTTGGGTTCAAAGATGCTTATACATGAAAGAAAAAAATTCAACATCAGAAACAATTTTTGAGGCGAGTATTCAGGTGGTTGAGTCGAGATTGTGGTCAGTGATGCTTTATAAATGGCCAGCCTGAGTGATATCAATTCTGCAAAGAAATTTCATATTTTGATTTTTAAAGACAGTTTTGAGACAGTTAATTTACAACACAATAGCCTTCTTTGTTAACTTTTTTTTTTTTTTTTAATTACTCAAAGTCCCTAGTTTACATTAGGATTCAGTCTTGACATTGTATATCGTATTTTTTGGACAAATGCATAATGACATGTAGCCACTCTTACAGTATCACGCAGAATAGTTTCACTGCCCTGAATATACTCAGTGTTCTTCCTTTTTATGCCCCCCTCCTTCCTAACACCTTGTAACCACTGATCTTTTTACTGTCACTATAGTTTTGCCTTTTCCAGAATGTTATATAGTTGGATTCATACTATAGCCTTTTCAGATTGGCTTTTTGTACTTAATAATATGCATATAAGGTTTCTACATGTCTTCTCATGGCTTGATAACATTTGTTTTTAGCATTGACAGATGCTACATTTTATGGATATACCACAATTTATTTGTCCATTCACCTATTGAAGGATATCTTCGTTGATTCTAAATTTAGGGAATTGCGAATAAAGCAGCTATAAACATCTATTTGCAATTTTTTTATGGATATCGTTTTCAACTCATTTGGATAAATTCCAAGGAGCAAAATTGCTTGATCATATGTTTGACTGAATTTTTACCCTTATTGTTTCCAAAACTTATGAAGGGGGCTCTATTATATTGCATAATCATAAAACTTATTTGCTGTACAAGTTTAGAAAAAGTGGGAGAAATGAACACTATATCACTTGCTGACTATAAGTGAGAAGGTAAAGTACCATCAGAAAAAAATATCATTCTAATTTCTGTAAAAAAGTAATTTTTATCATTGTGTTATATAAGTGAGTAGTAGCATTTCAAACTTTAAAAGAAAAAAAAAAAAATCACATGCTGCCTACTGATCAATGTTAACAGAACACTCAGGCAGTATTCTGCAAACCACCCTCTTACAAGTACTTGGAAATCTAAAGCATTAGTATCCATAATTTCATCCTCATAAATTTCTACCCAGTTTGAAAAAAATAAAGAAAAATCAATATTTTTAAAAAATGTTCACTGAAATTACAAAGGGATCACAAAAATAAACAGAAGGAAAATGGGAATATTGATTTTTAAAATATTTTATGTGAAGATTGATAGCAAACCGATATATATGAAAATATACCCATGCAAATAATTTCCTAGTTACACTGAAGTAGGTAGGTATGTTGAATTCTACTGATAAATAATGGTCTGAAATACTCTAGTTATATTCAATTTACATCATTTAATTAGATTAAGACTGTAAGCATTTTCTTTACAGAGTAAGGCCAGGAGATTTACTGCTGTCTAGGGAGAGAATAAAAGATTATTTTAGACTTCTTAATAAGTCCTTGCTGATTTCATTGTTTTATTAGTTGTTTGGCTTTAAGCCAAATGTTGACAAGTAATATAATATATCATAAAAAACATTTTGGGGATAAAGAAAATGTAAAATATTCTGCCACTCTTAGGAGATAATTTGGTATATGAGAAAAGCATGGGCTTTGAAAAAACATAGATCTGGATTAGATTGATGCTCTATCACTTACTAGTACTATGGCCTTTGAAAAGTACCCTAGGACCCTGAGTTTAATTTTAATTATCAATAACAGTTAGAAAGGTTAAATGAGGTAATGTCATCATCAAGGTCACTGTTCTTGTCAATGTCGTCAATTACTTTCATGTTGCCAAATTCAATGGTAAATTTTCAGTCCTCAGAGTACTTAAAGAATCAGTGATTTCTGACACAGGTGACCACTCCTTCCTCTGTGAAACCTCTTCTTTATTAGGACTCCAAATCACTATGTTTTCTTTGTTTTCCCCTACTTATCTAACCACTCCTTCCCAGCCTTCTTTTCTGGTGTTTTATCTCCCTATTGAAGAGTTTCTCTTCTATTCTGTACTCATATCTGAATTCACAGCACACCCACCTTACACCTTTAAAAACTGTATCTCTGCAAATTTATATCCCCAGCCTTAACCTCTTTCCCAAACTCTAGACCCATATATTCAACTACCTTTTAGCCATATCCACTTTAATGTCTAATAGATATTCAGTAGGTAGCTAAAACTTAATATTGTAAAAAAAAACTGAAATATAGATATTCTTCCCCCAAACATGTTCCACCTTCTGCCTCATCCATCTTAGGTTTTTGGCAACTTCAATCCTCCAGTTGTTCAAGGCAAAACCTCAGAGCTTTTCTTGACACTCCCCCCCCCCCCCCATATACTGTATCTCATGCATCAAGAAATCCTGATAGAGCATGTTGGCTCTAGCTTCAAAATTTCTGAAATATTACCAAGTCTTAGCTCCTCAAATGTGACCTCCTATCCAACCACCATCACGGTTCAGCTGGATTTTATCATAACCACTCATCAAGTTTCCCTTCTTCTCCCCTTGTTCCCCTTCAGTATACTAACAACATAGCAGTTAAAATTCTTCTCTCAAATTAACATAAGATCGTATCACCCCTCTGCTATATACCCTGTAATAAATACGTCCACGTTTCATTAAGCATAAAGATAAATTCCGTGCAATGGCCTATAAGTCCCTACATGATGCTTTCTTCCATTCCTTTCCTTTTTTTGGCTACTGCTATCCTATCCCAGACACTTACACTCTCCAGCTGCAGGGCCTTCTTGATACTCCTCTAAAACACAATTCATGTTCCAAACTCAGAACCTTTGAATTGACTGTTCACCCTTCCTGGAAACTTTTCCTCCAGATACACGTGCAGCATACTCTTTACATTCCTTCAAGTCTTTGCCTAAGAATTACTTTATCACTGAAACAAATGATTCAAGTCCATGATTATGTTCTACCCACTCCAGATCCCATATATCCTGCTTTACATTTTTCTTGTCATAGTATTTACCGCCTAACATACCGCTTACAATTAAGTTAGCAAACTTGTTGCAACAGTGTTGCTAACCTTTTTTGCTATCAGAGGGATTATTCATTATGCATTTGTACCAACTGGGCAAACAGTTAACCTAGTTTACTATTTAGAAGTGCTGAAAAAGCTGCATGAAAAAGTTAGATGACCTCAACTTTTCTCCAACAATTCATGGCTCTTACATTACAAAGCACCAGCTCATACAACACTGTCTGTGAGGGAGGTTTTAGCCAGTAAACAAATAACTGTGTTGGAACACCCTCCCTATTCACCTCATCTGGTCTCCAATCACTTCTTTCTTTACCTGAAGATAAAGGAAATATTGAAATGAAGACATTTTGATGACATTCAGGACATCAAGGGTAATACGATGACAGCTCTGATGGCCATTCCAGAAAAAAAGTTCCAAAATTGCTTTGAAGTCTGGACTAGGTGCTGGTGTCAGTGCATAGCTTCCCAAAGGGAGTATTTCAAAGGTGACCATTGTGATATTCAGCGATTAAGTATGTAGCACTTTTTCTAGGATGAGTTCACAAACTTAATTGACTGAACTCGTATCAATCTATCTGTCTATCCCTTGGTCTCTTTCTACCTTCCACCCCCTCCTTCTGATGCTCCAACTTCCCTCATTCTCTCATTCCTGCCTTCCATTTATCTTTATGATTCTCTAAATAGGTTTTAGGGACCAGTCTTCCATTCATGCCCTCCCTCATTGCACTGATGGGAGTAATGGGATCTTCTAATATAAACATACAAAGGAATTACTCCACAAAAACAATCAATATTAATAAGACAAAGATTTTTCTCCTCCACGCTCAAAATTCAAGATTCCAATTATGGAGGATTTTGCAAGCCTTGATCTCAATGAGAAAATGGTCATGGCAGTTTCAGAATAAAGGGGTAAGTAGGTTCAAAGGCCACAACGATAAAGGGATATGTAAATACAAGATCCTAGAAGAATAAAGAAGGGCAGATATGATTTATGAAAGATGGCCAAGAGACTTGCATATCTCTCAGAAGAAGCCTTATTTTTCTAGTTTTACTGATATATCATTAACATATTACATTGTATAGGTTTAAGGTGTACCACATACTGATTTAATATATGTATATATTACATAATATATGTATGTATTACATAATATTAGTCAACATCCATAACCTCACATAGTTACATTCCTTTTTTCCTTATTATGAGAACTTTTAAGTTCTGCTTTCTCAGCAAATTTCATGCATACAATATAGTATCACTTACTATAGTTATCATGTTGTACATTACATTCCCAAAACTAATTTATCTTATAACTGGAAGTTGTGCCTTTTGAACACCTTCACCCATTTTGCCCACCCCTCATCCCTCACCTCTGGCAACCACAAATCTGGTTTCTGTTTCTATGAATTTGTTTTTTTTCAGATTCAACATATAAATTAAACGATACAATATTTGTCTTTCTCTGTGTGACTTATTTCCCTAAGCACAATGTCCATCAATATTGTTGCAAATGGCAGGATTCCCTTCTTTTTTAAGGTTGAAGACTTTAATAGAATGAAAGACAGCCTTACAGAACTACTATGTAAAGATTTTGCTTCATATTCTGGATTCTGAATTTCTTTATAATATACTCTAATTGGAATATTTATTGAAATACCTATACAAAAGTACTCTTAATTTTTCCTATTCTGATAAAGAAGTCAAATCCTAAAAACGGTTTACGCTAAGTAAATAATGTTGTCAAAACATAGGGGCTAAACTACTAAAGAATTTTTTAGTGTTCTCATGTTTATAACTATTTATCTAATGCTAAAAATATGATGTTTATGAACAGCTGAGTGCCATTAGAACTCCTTGAAGAAAGGTGCCAAATGAAAACAAAAAACCACAAAGTAAAACAAAACCCAGAAAACAAGAAATAAAACACATAAACAAAAAGAAACAAACCAGGGTTAAATTGTTAAAAAAGCAGTAATTGTACACATTTTCTCCCTTAAAAAGTAGCCTGTTTATGTTTTTTGTTCTTTTGTTTTGTTTCCTAAAGAATCTTAAGAAGTAACTTAGAAGGTTTCTGTCTTACACAGTGATTTATGCTGAACCCAGTTTTAGCTTAAGCAGAAAATGGATTTCATTTTGAGAGTTTTCTAATATCCATTAAAATAATTTCAAGTAACAATGCTGAATGTCACTGCCATTTACCAGAAAATAATAAAAAGTTGTTCCAGTAGGAGACAGTAAAATGCTTTCTATATTTTAATGTAGATTTCTATATTTTAATATAGATTAATAAAATAAACATTGAAATCAATGCATTTTAACTGTTAATCCACTAGATTATTTTTTTGTAAATCATTCAACATTGAAAGGAAAACATAAATGATTATGTAAATTGAAATAAAGGGAATGCCTGTGAGCAACGCTAAGCTCATTAAAAGAGCTGTATTCAACTTAGAGGAGGAATCTGCTCTTCATAGCAAAAGGTCTATGGTTTTTTTACATTCCCTAATACTTTTTAAGGATATGTCTTTTGTGGATAACAAATTCAGTCGTAATAGCATCACGGAAGGAAGCACTTATTCAAGAAGACCACATTAGAACTTTTATTGTATTCAGAGGCCTATTCTTTGCCCATAAACCTAAAACTCCATGCTATACATGAGAAATGGCAGAATGTGCTTGATAGAGTTATGAGAATGAGATCACTGTTTGGAAACACTCCTTGTGACTGTAGCCCAAAGTAATGCATGTGAAAAGAAACCACCAGTAAATTGATTTTTATCTTTGTCTCTTTATCTTTGTCTGGAGCCTCCTGACTGATTCATCTCCCATCCCACCTACTTTCCATCCTACTAACTGTGGTACTGTCTTATTATAGAAATGTGTGGAACAAAAACTATTGAATCTACAAATGACCCAGAATCTTCAATAGGAATGGATAACATTAATAATTTAGATAAGCTTCAAAATAAATAAAACTAAAATTTAGTTGTAGACTTTATAAAATACAGACTATTTTCTGCCACCATAATTATTACTGATAAGATCCTTATGCAGCTATAAATAGATAAGTACATGGATAACTCCTGCAGGGGTGCTCACACTTTGTGTGGTTTTGTGGTTGTGATGCCACAGAGCAGCACAAACGTGGTTTAGACCCACGCTTTGAGCAGCTGAGTGTAATGTATAAACCATTGCTCCTTTCTCTTTTGTTCTTTCTTCTCCTTCTCTTTCTTTTTTTACTTTCATTTTACCTTGAAAACCCTATGATGAGTTAGTCCAAAATAGAATATGAGATAGATGAGACTTCCAGGTCGGGAATAAGGACGAACAGCATTGTTGCTAACGACACAAGCAGACCAAAGAAGGAAGGGTGTCTAGTGGCTGATGTGCACAAAGGTGAAATACAAATATGATGCTGCACAATATCTACAGTCAGAACATGGAATGGAAGAAGCATGAACCCAGGTACTGGAAATTGTAAAGCAAGCAATGCAACATCTAAACATTTCAGTGGTTGGTGTGAGCAAGAAAAATGGACTGGAAGCAGCCATTTCCAGTGAAGGAACTACAATGTGTTCTACTCTGGAAAAGAGAGCAGAAATGGAGTGGGCATAATACTGAGTCAACAAATAGCACAGACAGTTAGGGGTTATCATGCAAGGTCAGACCGAATAATATCAATCAGATTTCTAGCAGAAGCTATTAACATAACTATTATTCAAGTCTGTGCTACAACTACAGAGGCTGAAGAAGATGAAAGTGAAAGCTTTTGTGCAGTATCCAAGAAGAAACTGATCAGACACCAAAACAAACATGCTGATAATTAGAGGTGATTGAAACACAAAAGTAGAAAATAAAGCAGAATTGAATGCAATCAGAAATTTTGGACTATGGTAATTAATGAAACAAGAGCTCAGTTTACAGATTTCTGTAAAGCCAACAATTTGTGCCTAACAACCACATGTTTAAAACAAAGGAACAGATGATTGTATATATGGGTATCAACAGATGGTCAATAGGGAAATCAAATAGACTATGTCATTGGAAGCAGGAGACAGAGAAGCTATATTGTCTCTGCTAAAACAAAACTAGGACCAGATCTGATTACTGTCCTTGGACTGGTGATATCAAATATTAGTGTAAGGCTGGAAAAGAGTGCAAAAAGAACCATAGTGCCAAAATATAAGATAAATATCATTCCTGATGGATTTACATTCCACATATAAAATAGATGTAGACTGTTAAACTTAATTGATTGGAAACCAGAACATCTGTTGGCTGAAATTAAAAATATTACTATGGAAGGATGTGAAAAGATAATGCTGGAAGTCAAAAGGAAAGTAAAATTGAGATGGATGACAGAAGAAACACTAAAACTTGTTAAAGACAGGTGAGAGGTAAAAATCAAAGATGGAAGAAGCAGGGTTAGAATCCTGAAAGCAGTTTTTCAATGAGTATCCCATAGAGATAAGGAGAACTATTAAAATGTTGCAATAGTCAATGTAAAGAGATAGAAAAGAACAACAAAAAAGATCTTTACCAAAAGATTCAAGAAATGAAAGAGAAATTCAAACCTAGTCGAGGAATGGTAAGCGACCAACAAGGAAGCACATTATCTGATCAAAATAAAGAGAATGTGGAAACTGTATACTAAAAATCTCTACAGAAGAGACAAGGGGATGACAGGTAACTTTGAAGAAGAGTCCTATGAGGAAGAACCTGTGCCTCTAGAAAATGAAGTAAAAGTATTGGGAAGAAATAAACCACAGAGATAGATGGGATACCGATAAAATTATTTCAAGCCACAGAGACTGAATCTGTCAAAATCCTAACAAGAAGATGTCAACAAATATGGAAAACAAAACAATGGCCTACAAACTGGAAATGTTCAATAGACATAACAATTTTCAAGAATGGAGAAGTCAAGGAGTGCGATAATTATAGGGCCTTTGTTCTAATTTTCCACACAAGTAAAGTGATATTCTAGGTGATATAACAAAAGTTTTTACCTTACATGGAGCAAGAAATGACAGATATCCAAGCAAGATTCAGAAAAGGAAAAGGTACTTGAATCTAACTGCGAACACTTGTTGGATACTGGAGTCTGCCAAAGAATTTCAGAAGAAGGTTAGTCTATGGTTTATAGATTATAATAAAGCCTTTGACTGAGGAATTGTGAAAAACGACAGGTTGCTCTCAAAAAAAACCACAAACAACAACAACAACAAAAATGGGTGTACCTCAGCACTTGACTGTCCCGATGTGCAACCTGTATTGCAGACAGCTACCATCAGGATAGAATATGGAGAGACAGAATGTTATCCAAAAGGTAAAGGTGTCATAAAAGGGTGCATTTTACCCCCTTATTTGCTTAATCTGTTGCAGAACATATACAAAACCTGGGTTAGACTCAGAAGAAGGAGTGAAAACTGATGGAAGAAGTATCAATAACTTAAGATAGGCAGATGACATCATCTCACTAACAGAAAATAGCAATGATTTGAAATAATTTCTGATGAAAGTGAAACAAGGAAGTGCAAAGCAGGACTGTATTTGAAAATCAGGAAGTCAAAAATCAAGAAGACAAAAAGTATAAAAGGCATGAACAACTTTAACAGACAATGAAGATACTAAAATTGTTAAAGATTTTGCTTACCTTTATTCGGTCATCAGTTCGAATGGAGATGGCAGCCAAGAAATCAAGAGAAGGCTGAGAGTCAAAAGGGAAGCAATAGAAGAATTAGAAATAATCACCAACAGCAAAAACATAGCATTAGAGACCAAGGAAGGCTAAGATAATACACATCCTCGTTCTCTCCATTACTGTGTACGGATGTGAAAGCTGGACAGTGAAGAAGGCTTATAGTTAATAAGTGGATTCATTTGAACTATAGTGTTAAAGGAGAGCTCTACAGATACTTTGGACCACCAGAAAAATGAACAATGTGTCCTAAAACAAATTAAGCCTGAAAGATCACTGGAGGCAATATAACAAAACTGAAACTGTCATTCTACAGGCATGTCATGAGAAGGCAGTGTTCTTTGGAAAAGACAACAATACTGGTAAAAAAAGAATGCAGGAGTAAAAGAGGAAGACTGAGTATGGGATGGACTGACTCCATGGAAGAAGCTATAAGCGTGAGTCTACAGGAGCTAAGCAGGGCTCTTGAGGACAGGACATTGTGGACATCACTCATTCATGGGTTCTCCACAAGTCAGAGCCTACTCAATGGCACGTCTCTCTCTCTCTCTCTCTCTCTCTCTCTCTCTCTCTCTCTCTCTCTCACACACACACACAGCAGTACAGATGAGTATATATGCATATATAAGTTAAATATATGCACATATATTATCTTTTACAGCTATTTTAAGTATCAATAATGTAACTGTAAAGATTTATACTTTTACAGATACATAGATTGCGTGTATATAGTGATGCTTATGTATTTGTAGAGTTAAAGGTAATTAGTTTCATAATTACATGAAAATACATAATTACATCCTGAAAAGACAAAGATAATTTTATATTATTAACATGTGAGTGTTTCTAGATGTTTTTCTTAGCTGGGCCACCAAAAACACTTAGGCTTGGCATGGTCAAGTCTCTCACTCTGTCAACCCTCTGAGAAGAACCTTGTCTTCTTTTGGTTCATTGTTATGCCAAATCTTTAGTGAGTGTAGGAGAAGGACAAGAGACATGAATGTGAGACTGAAGAAAGTGTAACTGAGAAAGAAGAAATGCAGAGTAAAGGGGAAAATGCAGGATATACGTATATTTGGTAGAAGAGAAAAATAATGATTTAAAGACATTCTTAGGGATGAAATTCTACTTACATAGTATTTGACAAATATTTTAAAAAGAACTTGAATTATCTTGGGCTTATGAATAACATGATTTAGTTTCTGGTTACTAAATTTTTTGATACACTCAATTGTACTATGACTCATACATGTATATTTTCAAACAGCATTATCATTTTACTTGTTATCGAAAGTTCATTTTCAAAATGACTGATAATTGATTATGGTGTTTTGGAGTAAAAATGAGTTGGCAAAAGATCATGTTGATATTAACATTTTGTTTTTGAAGAAACTGCATTTGTGAGGTCTGTATGTTTCAAGTAGATAATAGTCATCAGTTGGCTTTTTTCTGAGTTCACAAACTTGATTTAGCCTACTCAACAGACCACTAATATTGTCAGCTAGATATTTGTTTTTACCTGTGAGTCAAACCCTATCTGTTAAGAATTTAAAATCCTATCTGGTGGGTAGGTGAGGACATACTGGCTCAGATATATTGGAATTAATTCAAAATTTTGTCAAATTCCACAAATTGTAACCAGTGCCCCTGGGAACTTAGCCTTTCTTGATGACTTAAAGTCAAACATATTTTTGTTTTGCTGAGACAAATTTTCACTAGAAGCTAGAGAAATTGCAGAGTTCTATCTTAGAAGTAGGAATACACACACACACACACACACACACACACACACACACACACACACCTAGAAATGTTACATGTAAGAAAGATTGTCAAAGCCAAGACATCTAATGTTTTTTGTTTTTCTTTTTTCTGTGTTGGACTGGCTGACTACACATAGGCCTAGAAATGTTGTTACATATAAGAAAATGTTCAACTCTTTATAGATTGTCAAAGCCAAGACATAGGATTTTTTTTTCTTTTTTCTGTGTTGGACTGACTCACACCTAAGAATGGATATATGAAAATTTGGGTAATGACTGAAATTTTATGTGGCAAATTCTACTTTTGAATTGTGGCTGAGAATAAAAGAAAATAAATCTACTATGGTTTACATTCTATGAAGGGAAATCATATAACAAACTCTTGAGTGTTAAAAGCATCACAACCTTATCTGAAAGGGAGTGGTATGAAGTCAAAAATTGGAAAACGTTATTGACAATTTTTGCTACTCTTAAATCTCATTGGTAGGAAATCTAATTAGGGCTAGTTTTAAGGTAAAGATAAATACATTTATCTGTAGGGCTACCTAATGAGATTCTTACCAGATAAAGGGAAAGAACTTGGGGGGATGGGGGTGAGGAAAAGACAAGATTGATGAAGAGATGCAGCTATCACTCCTTTCCTTGACTCAGTATACTTGGAAAAGAGGGCGAGAGTCAGACTAGGTTTTTAGGTTAAGATTGTGTAGTAAATGCCATAAGAACAATTGCTATAATCAATGATTAATCAGTCATTGCCGTTTTGCAGGCCCCGCTATAAATATAACAAGATCCAAATTTTGGAAGATTGTTGACATTCCCATATGCTTTAATTTTGACAAAGAGCGATATATAAATAGTTACTTGTCTCACACCTTCATCTGCCACAATTCATATTAAATATACTACTTAAGTGATTTTTAATTCAGGAATTCATTACAGTACTTCACATTTTACAAGAGAACATAACAGACTCAATATTTCTTCTCTGGAAGTATATCTAGAGGCACATGACAAAAATTAAATTATTGTTAATAAAAGAAGAAAAAAGAAAGAAGTGTACTTGGATTATAAGTAGAGAGATCCTATTTTAAAATGGCATATAAGAAAAATGGGTATCTCATTGTCGAAGTGTATGAAAACTGACTTTGACAAATTATAACAGGCTAAGACATTAACACATGGCCTTTCCTAGCTATTTCCTCTCCTGGAAGAGTAAAACATATTGAGATTTGAACAATTCAGTCCCTCTTTCTCCAATCCTCAGCCCCTTCATACCATCTGCTACCAATTGCTCAGAGGAGAACCAGGTCTCCCTGAATATTTAAATGAGCAAATGTAGACACAGGAGGAAAGGGAGAGCTATCCCTGAGGTATGAGGGTAATTTCACAAGGAACTTTACTCGGGGATTTTGAATAAAGCTGTTTGTTGGAGATTCCTTAATAAAGCAGTTCACACATTTATATGAGAAAATGCGATTAAAAAATATATTACAGATAAAATTGTGTATCAATTTCATGGTGTTCCAGTAGCATGATCATTATTAAATTGTATGTTAGTTCTCATAGTGTATTCTACAACTGTGATAGAACTATATGAAGAGTGATAATCATTGGGATTACAGTCTCTCAAATTTATAAATATAGAAAAAATTATATCTTTGCTGGGGGAAAATCAAACTGTTTCGTGTCTTGGAAACACATGGTATCCTGTTTCTTAGAGTTGTTTATAGCAGTTAGACAATTATATTAGTAATCTGATTAAATAAAATTGTCAATATACATATAAATCCAGAGTATTACAAATTTATCTTAACCAAGATACTAACAATTTTCTAAATGGGGACAGAAAATATAGTTTTCCTTTTTTATGAACGTCATCACTGATGTTTATACCGGAGTTTTATAAGAAATCTGTGTTTTTAAATAAAAACCCAGTTAAGTACACATTCTTAACAAATTCTCTGACTATAAGTCACCCTATCATCTGACAGCAAAATGGAAAGATATAGACTAAGCAAAATCACAATGTCCAAAGATGAAATAGAAATATAGAGTTACAACTCATAAAACTGTAAACAGGAATACTTTTTCCACTGCCCTTAGCAAGCTAAATAAAAGATCTCATCTTTTCTCTGTGTAATCAACTGACATAGCAAGGATTCACATCAAAGTTCACTTCTTTCCTGGTTTTCTGTGGCAGACATCACTACATTCTAACCATTAGCCATTACACTATTTGTACTTATAAGGTGACCCTGCTTCTTTTCATGGCATCCATCCACTTGGTTAACAGCACTGCCAACCTAGGCTTACTTGCAACTATTTTAGTCAAAAGACTCATTTGGTCAATGATTCTAAACAGAAGTCCCCTTGAACATCACTGTTTTGACTAAAAGAGATGGGCTCAGCTGGCAAAAAGATTCTGCCTTTTGCTTTCTGATTTCTTCCTATCGAGAATTTGCATGTGATACTCTGCGGTGCAGAAGCAACCTTGAGAGTCTGAGGAAGAAAGCTACACACTAATAATGGCAGAGTGAAAAGGAAGAAGGAGTCTGGGGTCTAGTGGCCGCCTGCACTTAGGTGTCTTATTACTTGAGGAAAAAAAAAAAAGAACATAAAACTTCTACATTTAGCACCTGTTCTTATTTCTGTTGCAACATTCTGTAACACAATGGCAATCTGTAATAAGACTTAAAGTACAAGAAGACTTGTGTTAAGTAACACGTTAAACAGCTTCAGTGTTTATCAACTACTGAAATATTTGAATAGGTGTGTCACTAAAGAAGATACATGAATGTTAATAGACACACAAAGGATAGAGAAATGTAAATTAAAACCACAAAAAGTATCAAAAAAGGTTACATTATACTCAAATGTTTACTATGATTTCTGTATATTTAATATTAAACAAAAGAATCAGCACCAGCTATTATTAAAATAAAGCCATATTTTTGCCTAATTTTATATTGTGGTTATAACATAAGATGCATAAATATTCTAAGCAATGTATCACTGTCTCAAAAAACTACAAATAAAAAAGTATCCCAAAGGAGCAAGTGTACATATGTATTGTTACTTCTTATAATTACAAGATGATATGGGCACCATTTTAATTATGGATTTAAACTCATTCTTCTAAGCTACTTGGAGAAAAACAAGTCCAGAAAGAAAAACAAAAACCTAATCTCTTGAAAAACATTGACTTTGTTATGATAAAAATTATTTATATTCCATGTTTTCAAGACAAGAAGGTAGCCTGTTTAAATATTGGTATTATAAGAATCATATATTTATCTCCTTTGTTCGCTTTATTATCTATAGAACACATTTAAAATAATTTATATAATAAAATTTATTCTGTACAGACAATTCAAATAGCAGCTCTAACTGTACAACATATAGAATTCATGCTCTATTCTGTGATAAATCTGAATCAAGTAACTCTTTAAATATCAAACATTCCAATTATGATATCAATTAACTCCAGTAAAAGATGGAATGGTTTAAAATCATGACATTTTTCTCAGACTCATAAAGTATATGTTTAAAATATATCTGCAAATCATTCTACCAGATAATCCATAAATAGACTGAATTTCTCTTATAGGATTATTAGCATATTTCTGTCATACAAATTGAACAAGATAAAAGATGATTTGAAATGCTCCTATTTTTATTCACAGTACAGGTTTCTAGATTCTACACCATGTTAATTTTTTACTGTGATCTGTTGATGCCTAAAATAATTTTCATGATAACTCTAATAAATTCTCAAGTATTAATATATAAAATCCTTCTGAATCATCAATATTTAATGAATCGGTACTTGAATAACTGGCTTATTTTTAAGCAAATACAACTCTAAAAATATTGACTCAATTCATTACTTCATGCAATTACTTTTGAAATCAATCTTGAATAAATCAGTATAAAAACAAAAGGGAATTTCTGCTTTTAGTCATTAGGGAGAAATTCATGCAGACTAACCTATCTGCCATAAACAACTATAATACTTGAAAAAAATCAAATGACTACCTTGCACTGTTAGACAAGAAACATCAATAGCACATATTGTGAACACTCAAAAAGAGAGAGAGATAAATAAAATGAGATGAGCCACATAATAACTATAACTTTCTGCCTGGGATACTTTCCAAACTGGAGCATGAGGAAAGGGTATTAAAATAAAGCATGAGGGAGGGGGTAGGTAAGTAGAGGAGGCAGAAATTGGGGTTCCAGGGTACTTTTGAGGGTGCTAAAATTTGCAGGTACAAGAGAGAAAGGCAGTTGTCCAAGAAGCAAATTTTAAAATGTGCAGGTTTAAGACAACTGGGAGAAAATATTCATAGCACATATACCTGACAAAAGATTTGTATTTGGACTATATACCCAACTCATTCCAAACAATAATTTAAAAAAAAAATAATTTAAAATGGGCTTGTCATTAAAAAGGACTTCACAAAGGAAAATGCGTTAATGATCAATAATCACATAAAAAGTGGTCAACTTTTTTAGTCATCAGGGAAATGCAAATTAAAACCACAATGTGATTATATTACATAGCCAATAGAATGGCTACAATTAAAAAGACTGACATAATCAATTTGCTGGCAAAAATAAGCAGCAATCTGAACTCTCATACACTCTTGAGGGGAATGTAAAATGGTACAACCACTTTGGAAATCTGTATGACACTTTTCATAAATTTAAGCATACTCGTACCTTATGAGATAACAACTCAAAAGTAATGGGAAAAAAAAAATTGACCATCTAAAGATTTATTCATGAATGTTCATCATCAATATTTGTAATAGTCTTAAGCTGGAAAAACCAGAATGTTCATCAACATGAGCATGCATATACAAATTGTGGTACTATATTGATACAATGGAAATAACATACAAAGGAAGGGATAATGGATACATTCAGCAAGGTGAATGAACATCAAAAATATATTAAGAGAAATAATTCAGACTCAAATGAATATGGACTGTATGTTTCAATTTATATGCCATTCTAGTACAGACAAAACTTATATAACATGAAAAAAATCACAACAGTTGTTACTTGGCAAGAGGAGAGTACTGACATGGTAATGTCTATATCTTGCAGTGGCAAGTCATAGGAGTGATGCATTTATCAAAATTGATCAAGCTGTATACGCATGACCTAAGAATTTCACTGTATTCAAAATATACATTAAATTTAAAAAGAAAAATTTAGGACTAGAAACTACATGATGCTCTTATTAACGGTTGGCTTTTTAATCTACTTACACTTTTCTTTCAATTTTTACCTTGAACATTTCCCCAAATGAGTAAACAACATATTGCTATATCATAAGTCTAAAAATGGAGTTTGAATTGTTTTTCACATGATAAAGTTTTGAACAGGTAGTATTTTACATATAATTAAATATCATTTATAAATCTAAGTGTGAGTTACATCAATAAAATTATTTTTAACATTTCCCTAGTTCCAACAGGTTATTATGAATGAATAAAACACTAGGTCATAAACATGTTACTTCTTATTTACATACCAGATATATATTTTGAACCATCAGGATTACAACAATGCCTTTAAAAAAAAACAACACATTTGTAAACACTAAGCACAAATGAGTCAATAGCTAAAATGATAAACAACTAGAGTTGTTTACAGAAAAAAATACTCTGTTTCTTACAGATAATGATGGGTTTTCCCACTCCTACTCTTCAAATATTACCTAAAATGCTACCTATTATCCCAGTTAACTCTGCTTCAACATCTCCAAAACAAAATTTTTTATTACATTTTAGGAAAAGAATGAAAAAATACTTCATTTGAAGTGAGGTATTAATATCTATCCAAGAACAAATTGAGATTATGTCAAAATGTAAGAAGAATATTTTTTATGAACTGACCCAGAAGATAGTAAGTCACAAGTGAACCCAAATAACAAGATACATAAATCAAATAAAGATTAAAGCATATTGACAAAAGTATTAACATTTTTTCAGACATGGTGAATGAAATCTTACAGGATACATCCACTACTCAGGAGTATACATCAACATATTAATTCATTTAAATTAATGGAAAACATTTCAATTTACAATCCAGGGAATAGTTGACCTTCTTGGTAGGATCAACACCATAATTTCAAAGTAGCTGGTTAAGATTAGTATTAAAATTTAACCTCTCAGGTCTACAATTAAAAGTAAATCACAGCCCTGAAATTGTGTAGCATATAAAGTTTCTTATGGAAAATGCATTTCAGCATTTGATTGGAAAATCCATATCAGTAAATTGTCTGAAGGGTAGAAAAACAGTAACCCCTTTTAAAATTTCACTTCAGCCATTTTTTTCTTTAAATATGTCTTCAAAGGTCATATCATATATACAAACCATGAAATAATCTTTAGAAGACAGCCTATTTCAATAAGTCTTTACTAAGATATATAGCATGGGTTCTCAACAAGAATTCTTGAAAAAGCTCAACTGCAATTAGTGATTGAATTTTAAGATAAATACTGATTACATTTTAGAAACTAAATAAGAATAAAACTTAGGGAAATTTGTCTGTTACCACTGCCTCTATAAGAGTTTTGTTATCTCTTGGTAGGAATGCAGAGTTCATTTTAGCTATTGATCTTAATTATCTCAGAATTAAGAAATAATAGGTACAAATATAAAATGGGGCGATTAAAAATAGGTAATATTGCTCAAACATATTTCAGTGTATTTAACTAGTTATAATAATTTAAATGACAAAAATATTAATGATCATTTGAAAGTCAAGATAAACAGTACCTGAAAATTTAGTAATTTAAATTCTAGTATTAATAGATATAGATGTGCTCCCAAAGAGACACATTCTCTTTATTTTATAGCTACAATGTATTTGTACAAAAATATGCCACAAGCAATTGATTCAAATAAATGCAAATAATAAAGCTATATATTGGACATATTATCACAACTGGAGGGAGTAAATTATATAGGCTGTTAACCAGAACCTTATATAACACAATATTGAAAAGGTAGTATAAAATGTAAAAATGAGAATGTCATGATATTTCACTTAAATAGGGTGACTCCTTGATGGTAGACAAATAGAAATATAAATAAAATATCTTTTTAAAATGTTAACTATCATTGGTATTCAAGTTTTACTAAGTTGCTCAGAAAGAAAATACAAGCGGTGAATGCACTATCGTTAATGCTTTACACAGCAGGAATGAAAAGCCAAGAGCTCTTAGTTATATTTTGAAGCTCTTAAATATTAAAATAAGAAAATCAAATGCGACGCATGTTTGAATGGTAACTGAGATTCTTCAGAATCCCAATTTCACATTTGCAGTCAATCTACCTCTTCATGCTTCTGAAGTAGATAAATTGAATATCTAACAGTTAATAGAAGGATACTGCTCATGAATAAAGCCAAACATCTGTCTTTTAAGCAAACCTACATATGCCACTGTGCCTTCCACAACATTCTACCATATCATTTTTTAAATGGAAAACTCAGGAAAAGAAACAAATGTCAAGTTTGCCAGAGCTTTTTTATTCTCAGTGCCTTATATGATAGAGTAATTTCTATCATATATCAAATCTAGAAAAGGTCCACTTTGATTATATTAAAAATTTACATTTAAGTAATTAAGGAAGATAGATTTTTTTTTTCCCTTCGAGTGACAGAAAATGTAATTTGTAAAACGCAAAATTTTCTTCAAAAATTTTGAGTGCGTAAGTATTCTCAAAATTACAAACGTGTGGAGGTAGAGAGGTAAGATTAAAGTATCCTGTTAGAGACCTTTAAATAAGAAAGCAATAAAAAATTTAGCCTCTTGTTCATATTATTATTATAATAAGTTTTGGTGATATAAAAATACACACGGGTGTGAATAATAATCATTAACTCTTTCCACTTTGGTGGGTAAGACAGCAGTTAATAAACAGGCAAAATGTATTGTCAGGTGTTCAACAAGATAATATATTTTGCTTTTTATTTTTTTCTGGTTAATCAGAAGTGAAAATTTAATATTGACCCTACAGAGCCCTGTTTCATATATTTTGGGGAAAAGATAAAATACTTATTCTTGCTGACTAACATTATTTTCCACAATGTATTATTCAACAGATGTTAACTAACATTTATTAAGTTCTTATTGTTTATTTAGAAAATGATAAGAACTGATGATATAAATATGAAAAAGCCACAATTCTAATTTTCAAAGATTTTAGAAGTTCGGAGGAATGACACATGTAAATAGATAAGCAAAATACCTGATGGCAAGGTTAAAGGATGTGTTTCCATACCAAATAGGATGAGAGATGTAGAGAGAAAAAGTAATGACTAAGATGGATTTTGAGGGCTATATGAGATTTTGCTAGTTGGATAGGGAAGAAAGGAGAACATAGAGGGTGTGGTACTGATAGAACCATTCCAACAACGGACAAGACTACACAGGTTTGGTTGTATCAGATATTGTTGCAATTATAAATGCACATCCCTTTTCTGAAAACCTTGCTAACAGGTGGATGACAAAATGCAGATGTTTTAAAAAAGTACTTTATTCCATATACAGAAGATTGCGTAACATCTCACTGGGGTCTGAACCTGCATCTCATAATAAAATACATTAATATTTCTATAGTGAAATGAATATCTAGGTTAAGTGGGTAAAAAGAGTCAAAATGAGCCTCACAACAAGTCAGAATAGGTTTTACCACCCTATGAATTACAGTTTTAATTTTAAAACTGTAAATAAAGGACTATAAATCTATAACCCTTCAGTTAATTTCATTGGATGTGTAATTTACAACAATGAAAAGAGGAAATGGCAACAGATAAATCGGAGAGTATAGCAAAGGCTAGAGCTCATAAAGCTCATGAAAGTTAGAACCAAGATTTGAAAATGAGTAATATTAACACCCAAGGCCACCTTCCCTGTTTGCTAACACTCACTGGTCATATACAGAGGACAACCTAAAAGCTAAAATATCTTTAGGGGATTATTAAAAACAATTCCAATGAGAGTAATGAGAATTTGAACTATGACAGAGAAGGTGCAAAGAAATAAGAAGAGTTAAATATCTTAATTATATTATTTTAACAAACAATTCACATTTTCCCAAAGAAAGCAGTTAGCACTTGAATGGAGAAAAATAACTGCAACATTTTAACTTAAATTCAAGGACTATATAATAAAATAAAAAAGTATGCAGGGCCTTTTTGATTATATATGTGTGTTTGTGTGCTGCGTATACATGCATTTTTCTGTATACACATATATACACATACACATCTACGCATGCAACACTTATATAAATTCCATCAATTGTTTAGGGTTGGGGTTATACAGTTCTCGCTCACCACGATTTCTTTATTTCTATGGAAATATTTAATCTTATGCCTAGAGAAGCACATAAAGATAATCAAAATGCATAATTAAAGTGATAATTAAAATAATTTAAAAATAATTAAAATAATTAAAAAATAAAAATGAGGGTTAAAATCCAAAATAAGAAATTACAATTTTTAATTCTTTACTTTGAAAAGATAATTATATTTAAGTTATATCATCTGCCTGATCTGCTTTATCTAATTACCCACATACATGGCTCACATATCTGAAATGTCTCAATCAATGAAAACAAAAGCAGTCCCAATAAAAAGAGCAAGATTGAGGACCTAAGGCTACACAGATTGTACCCTGACCACCAATGCCCAATAAGATTACCCAAGGGGGAGGATAAAATCCAGTCTGCTCTTTCCTTCATCAAGCTGTACACCTTGGCATGCACTGCATCAGTCTGGAGTAAGGGCTTGCCTCTCTAAATTACTTTTGCACAGTTACTGAATTTTTGTAATCATTATTGGCATGCAGGAGACTACTTTGTATTCTCAGAGGAGGGTCTTTTTTGAATTCTCAAAGGCACCTCTGTGTTAGTAACCAGTGACAGCCTTGTGCTACCTCACCCTTTACCTGCTTATTATCTTAATAGGTTTAATTACATCAAGAATCACTTCTTTCTTATTTGTCTTCCTCATAACCACTTTCAAGTAGTAAAAACAACATGGGTATTGTTTTTTGAGGTTCTTGAGGTTCAAGAACATGAACATCCAGGTTCAACATCTCTGGCTATACCATTTTATAGCTTAAGTGTTGCTTCAGACAAGATGTACCCATATTGAAAATAAGGAGTCAGTTTCTGCTCAAACAAGTCATCCAAAAAACTGTAACTATGGACTTAAACCAGAAGTTGTCAAATCATTATGGAGAGAAACACATTTAAACATTCTTAAATTGATTTACGTTCTAAAAATGACTAAATCTATAACTCAGTTTGTACATATATAGTGAGAAATTACAATGTAAAAAAGCTCATTATATGGGTCACTACTATATTAAGTTTCCTCTAATATAGCCTAATTTCTGGCCTAAGTTTGAAGTACATTATTTTTATATATGTTCAGAAAATTTTGAGACCGCTAGGAGTTAAAATGACATGTAACAGAAAGAAAAATGTTACAGCACTTAAGTATGTAAAAAGTATGAATTTTATTTTTCAGGGTGTTAGAAGTCACCGTAAAAAAAAAAAATACCCTACCTATGAGAAATAAAGACCTGATCATTTTTCTTTTACTTAGTATGTACTAGTTATTTGTAATAACTATGATAACTTTTCAAACTTCAATGTTTCAAGTTATCCAGAAGCATTTTTGATAGATGATAGATAGCTAGATAGCTAGATAGATAAGATAGAGGTGCAGTTCATATTCGACTATAAACAATTATAGCATTAGTCAAAAGAAATCAATTTTTAAAATTTCTATTTGTGAAACTACATGTGTGTTTGTATGTACGTATAAAAGTTCTACATGTACATAAATATGTATACATGCATATGAATGAAGTATCATGAGGTGAATACAAAATAAAATGTGTAAGAAGATCAATGGTACTTTGAGTATATGCTTTTTAAAAAAACTAATAAAAACAGGATCACACAAAAAACAAAGTTTTAATTTAAAATAAAAAAAAAGGAATATGTCATTTTTTGTAAAATTTGAATTAGTGCCTGATTCAAAGTAACAAAACTAGTATTAAGGTTATCACATAGGCAAGGGTACAGCCACCAGCTATAAAGATGATGTCTAGAATATCACACTATCTCCCTCCTTCATTAAAAACATTACAATAAATATGAAATTTTGATAAATTTGTTATTCCCTACTGCTTCCAAAGTACTTATGTTTTAAATTATGTATAAATATGTATGTATGTATATGTTTTATTTTCTTTTTTGTAGAGAGGACACCGAATAATTTTCAAATCATTTTATACAATTAGTGGTGATGAGTACTAGGTTTGGATTTCTAATTTGATATATAAATACTAATTCTTTGGGAATTCACTGATGTGATGTGTGTAAACAGATGTGAGACAGGTAGGGTAAGTTGGGAAAGAAAAGAAATATTATTGACTTTACACATTTCAAAGATTCACTACTCCTCATTTCCCTTGTATGGGGAAACCCTCCTCCTTAGTGACCCAAAAGTCATTCAAGCCATTAAATACATCCCAAGACAGAAAAGCCCCCAAAACCAGTTTCTTTAATTTTTATATATAAACTCAATGTTCAAACAAACAGAATAATAGCTGATTACATGTGACAGGCTTTCAGTGTCTGGGGTCAGACAGAAAAGCTTTTGAAGTGAAAAACAGATGTAATCATTAAAGAAGCAGCACCTAATAGTGTGATTCCTTTTGGTCTAAGCAGAAAAAACAAACAAACGGTGTGATAGAAACTATCAGAAAGACACTGAATATGTCTCTATGGCGGCATTTATAATCTGAAGATTTGGGGGGTTGCAGGTTTATGTGGGAAAATATATGCAAGGGAGAGAAGAAAAAGGGGGAGGGAGGGTGGGAGAGAGGTAGAGAGAGAGAGAGAGAAACAGAGAGAGAGAGAGAGAGAGAGAGAGAGAGAGAGAGAGAGAGAGAGAGAGAGAGAGCGAGGACTTAGAGTGTTTTGCTGTCAGAGCCATTTTAAAAGCATCACCTCATTTCGGTCTTACAACAAACCTACACAGTGTGAAGGGCAATTATCACTATCCTCATTTTAGAAATGATGAAAGGGAGGCTGATGTCCTGTGTGGCTAAATGACTTTAGTACAGCCAAATAGCTAGTAAATGGTAGACTCAGGGTTATATTTCAGATGTGTTCACTGAAAATCCCCAAAAGTTTTATACCAGTTTCATAGTATAATACAGCACTCATAAAACAACAATAAGTATTACATCTAAAAAGATGTTAATGTAATTTCAAATAAACTTTGATTATTCACATCTCAGTTTTTTTTAGTTGCATCTCTTGAATCTGATATAACTTTATTTAACCTATTTCAAAAGATGTTTGTTTTTCTTTTCCCTCTCAATAAATGTATCTTATTGTAGTTATTAATCTTAGAAATAAATATAAGATACAAGTTGGCTAAAATTATCTTTTGAAAATTCTTATAAAGTATTTAAAAATTTTTATAGCTATCTGTGCACATCTTTAAAGCTACTCTGAATCCCCTTACATCCTTTAATTTCCTACACGAAAGGGAAGAAAGTCAAATATCTGTTTTCCCCTTTCCCTTGCAGCAAGCCGTGGTCATTTAATCCATTTTTGGGCCACAAAATATAAGTGGAAAAATCTGGTTGGTACATCTGGAAAATGTGGCTTCCCTCCATTAAAGAGTTACCACATTCAGTGCAGCTTTTCCCTTCTTGCTTTTAGTCTGAGGACACTGGCTGCAAAAGCAGCACCAAACCTACCACAGCAAATGAAGGGCTAAGACCATCAGAGATGATTCTTGAGTTTTTCTGTCTGACTTATTTCACCTAGCATGAAAATCTCAAGATCCATCCATGTTGTCACAAATGGCAGTATCTCATTTTTTCTTATGGCTGAGTAATATTCCATTGTATCTTCTTTATCTAATCATCTTTTGAAGGACACTTTAGTAATTTCCATGTCTTGGCCACCATGAATAATGCTTCAGTGAACATAGGGGTAAATATTTTCAGATTTTTGGGTATATACCCAGAAAAGGGATTGGCGGGTCATATGGTAATTCTATTGTTAATTTTTTGAGGAACCTCCATATTATTTTCCATAGTGGCTGTATCAATTTACATTCCCACCAAGACTGTATGAGGGTGGCTTTTTCTCCACAACCTTTCTAACACTTGCTATTACTTGTCTCTTACTCATTGATAATAGCCATTCTAACAGGTATATGTGGGATATAAAACTGAAAATAACAAACAAATAACAAAACTCATAGACACAGACAATAGTTTAGTGGTTACCAGAGGATAAAGGAGGTGAAGGGGAGGTTGAAATGGTAAAAGGAGTCAAATATATGGTGACAGACGGGGATTTGACTTTTGGTGGTGAACACACAATGCAATATACAGATGATGTATTATAGAATTGTACACTTGAAATCTACATAATTTTACTAACCGATGTCACCCCGATAAACTTACTTTTTTTTTTTTTTTTTTTTTTTAAGACAATCAGAGATGGCAGCTCTGACATGTCTGCACTGTTGAAAGCATGCTAGCGACTACCGAACTGGATTTGTTTTGGGTGAAGGGGTGGAGAGTCTTTTCTAGTTTTCACTATTACTTTTATTCATTCAACCTTGAAATATCCAGATAATACTTTTTAAGGTCCCTAAAACTCTCAAAACTACTTACTACATGTTAAGTATACTTTATGTCGCAACTT